>NC_084738.1:34632063-34779563 GCF_033978785.1 Entelurus aequoreus
CTACACGCACACACAGCTGAACTGAAACTATAGGCAGGGCAAAAGGAAAAAGAAAAAGGAAGGACTTGTTTCCTTCCCAGCCTGTGAAGTCCACTTGCACAGGGGAAGTGAATTATGGATATGCACTTCTTTTTTTCTAATTTAGATGAGTCGTTTGATTGCAACTTTAAGAACAATAGAATCTCACGGGTCGTTGGAAAACGGTTAATATTTTAGGTTAATATTTTGGTGCATATGTCGTACAATAAATCCTGTTGCAACTTCATGCAAGTGGTGCAACATCAGACAATTGCGTCTGATGTGGTGAGGAGAGCCATGCTGACATTCCGAGGACATGAATGACAGGTCCGATGACATCGGAGAGCGGAAAATTATTCGTCATGAAAACATTTGAAATGTAACTACGCAACGCTATGCCATCCCTGCTGTCGATCCTGCACAGGAGGACCTGGGTAACAGCAAGAGGAAGACTTCTCTTCTTCCTTTTAATAATCTCAAACCATCAAGTAAGTGAAATTCTAACAATATAAATGCAATAGAACAGACAGATATCTCCCAAAATGGTATTTTTATGAATTCACACTCAGCCTTTAAAAAAAGAAGGAAAATAGAAACTGAAAAATTGCTCATTCAGTACTTGAGGTTAAGTACAGTTACAGTGAATTGAAAAGTCGCCTATTGGCTGTGATTCATATTAGACATCTTAATGACACAGAGTGTGGATGAACCATAAGTAGTCATAAAGAGACTGAAACTTTGCAATGCACTGCTCCATTCAAATGTGCTAGGATTATTATTATCATTGACGGGGGATTTACCTCAGATCACTTTTCTCAATAATAATGTCAAAAACCTGTGATGTTATGTATATGTTCTATTGGGTGTTCATGGGATAGAGCAGTGGTCACCAACCTTTTTTGCACCACGGACCGGTTTAATGTCTGCATTATTTTCAGGGACCGGCTTTCCACTTGTGCCACGTAAATACAGCAAAAATAAGTGCATGAAAAATACAACTCACTAGAATGCCGAATTAGTGGGAGCCCTGGGCTTGTTTCTTTGCAATGAGATGCAGATGGAAATCAGCCTTTGGCTACAATCTGTCACATTTATATTTCATATGTTCATTAATGTGCATTGTGTCATGTCACAAAGCTATAACAAATATAACAAATGGCAACTTACTATGGGGAGTTTTATCGTACATCTATAAACAATCTTATTGGTGTGTCTAGTGGGACAGGCGAATGTTAAGTCGGAGAAAATGCAGTCGTTTATAAATTATTTAATGTTTCTCTGCGGCCCGGTAGCAAATGCGTCACGGACCGGTACCGGTCCCCGGACCAGTGGTTGGGGATCACTGGTATAGAGTATGTATTCATCCTTTTAAAAAGCTTAATTGGACATGTTTTGTGCTTAATCCCACAAATTTACTTTGAGTTGAACGAAAAAAAAAAAAATAATTCAATTAAATCACGTTATTAGAATTTTAAGGCTGATTTGTTGTGTTTTGCATGTTGTTTGGATTTTTTTGGGTGGTTTTGAAGTTGAATTATAATATCTGACCCACCTTAAAGCATTGGAACTGTTAAATTGGTTTGAAATAAACTTCAATGGGCAAAACTAGGCTCTTTGTGAAATAGCTAGCTTTATGAGGAAGTCATATCCTGCGATAGTCGCATGATAACACTCCATGAATCACTTAGGGCTTAATGACTTAAATTTAAGAACCATTTTTTGAACATTTAAAAGGTTCTTATGGGTTACAGTGGTGGAGCTATGTTTGTTGTGGTTTCCACAGAGTTGTTTTTGCACAATAATTGGTGTTCAATACTGACATCTAGTGGTAATTGTTCAGATTTCAACATCTGCTTAAGCGTGGAGGCGAGTATTCAAAAATGTTTACAGAATTTATCTCTGGAATATAAATCGATTTAGTAGTATAAAAAAAGAAAATTGAGAAACCATCGTTTTTAAATAAATAATACCTTATTGCAATTAAGTTATGTATTGTATTGATAACTAACAAACTTTTTAAGTTTGAAATCTTCAAAACCTTTAAGAAATTCATGCTGCCGCAACATTACAATGGCGGCGTTTGTGTTGTCAATATGTAAACAACGTGATGTGTAAAATAGTACACAACATATCGTACGTAAGTACAACTAAGACTTGTTATACAATAAAGTTATGCCTTTGCAAATAAATTTAAAGAAATCCGTCTGAAATGAAAATGTCACAACTGTATTCATTTATCTTTAAACTTCTAGCAAAAACAAAGGTTTTGGGTCATACGGTTATTGCACCTACTTTTTCCAGCCCTGGTAAACCCAACTTGGGTGAGTCAATATGACTGTAAATAAACGACTCCAAGTGAAAGCAAAGATTACTCCTAAATACACATATACATGTATAAACCCAAAATCAGTGAAGTTGGCACGTTGTGTAAATGATTAAAAAAACAGAATACAATGATTTGCAAATCCTTTTCAACGTATATTCAATTGAATACACTGCAAAGACAAGAGAAACACATTTTATTTTGCAAATAATCATTAACTTAGAATTTAAGTTAACACTCAGTAAACGTTTGGGAACTGAGGACACCAATTTTTTAAGCTTTTCAGGTGGAATTCTTTCCCATTCTTGCTTGATGTACAGCTTAAGTTGTTCAACAGTCCGGGGTCTCCGTTGTGGTATTTTACGCTTCATAATGCACCACACATTTTCAATGGGAGACAGGTCTGGACTACAGGCAGGTGAGTCCAGTACCCGCACTCTTTTACTACAAAGCCACGCTGTTGTAACACGTGCAGAATGTGGATTGGCATTGTCTTGCTAAAATAAGCAGGGGCGTCCATTAAAACGACGTTGTTTTGATGGCAACATATGTTGCTCCAAAACCTGTATGTACATTTCAGCATTAATGGTGCCTTCACAGATGTGTAAGTTACCCATGCCTTGGGCACTAATACACCCCCATAACATCACAGATGCTGGCTTTTCAACTTTGCGTCTATAACAGTCCGGATAGTTATTTTCCTCTTTGATCCGAAGGACACGACGTCCACAGTTTCCAAAAACATTTTGAAATGTGGACTCGTCAGACCACAGAACACTTTTTCACTTTGCATCAGTCCATCTTAGATGAGCTCCGGCCCAGCGAAGCCGGCGGCGTTTCTGGTTGTTGATTATAAATGGCTTTCGCTTTGCATAGGAGAGTTTTAACTTGCACTTACAGATGTAGCGGCGAACTGGAGTTACTGACAGTGGTTTTCTGAAGTGTTCCTGAGCCCTTGTGGTGATATCCTTTACACACTGATGTCTGTTTTTGATGCAGTACCGCCTGAGGGATGAAGATCACGGGCATTCAATGTTGGTTTTCGGCCTTGCCGCTTACGTGCAGTGATTTCTCCAGATTCTCTGAAACTTTTGATGATATTACGGACCGTAGATGGTGAAATCCCTAAATTCCTTGCAATAGCTCGTTGAGTAATGTTGTTTTCAAACTGTTCGACAATTTGCTCACGTATTTGTTCACAAAGTGGTGACCCTCGCCCCATCCTTGTTTGTGAATGACTGAGCATTTCATGGAAGGTGCTTTTATACCCAATCATAGCACCCACCTGTTCCCAATTAGCCTGTCCACCTGTGGGATGTTCCAAATAAGTGTTTGATGAGCCTTCCTCAACTTTCTCAGACTTTTTTGCCCCTTGTGGCAGTTTTTTTGAAACTTGTTGCAGGCATCAAATTCCAAATGAGGTAATATTTGCAAAATATAACTAAGTTTATCAATTTGAACGTTAAGTATCTTTTCTTTGCAGTCTATTCAATTGAATATAGGTTGAAAAGGAATATATATATATATATATATATATATATATATATATATATATATATATATATATATATATATATATATATATATATATATTATATATATATATATATATATATATATATATATATATTATATATATATATATATATATTATATATATATATATACATATATATATATATATGTATATATATATATATATATATATATATATATATATATAATATGGTTTCCCCTTAATGTATTTGAATGTGGCGGTGCGCCACTGCTTCATGTTAGCCGCCACACCGAACAAAATAAAAGTAATATAATGTGTTGTAGCATCCAGCAGAAAACAAAGTCTGACGGTCTTTTTTAGCTTTTATTGCCAATTTAATGCTAACAACGAGCCCAATTCCAACTAGTATTTCCTCCGTGCACACACGTCTGTCTCCGTGTTTCATTCCTAGACACAAAACACTTGTTCATTTTCCGTGGACACGGTGTGTTCACAGACCATGGGAAAAATTACAATCATAACACACTAACATACACATTAACACCATCAGGTAGTTACAGTATGAATGGCTACATTTAGTTTATTATTTGCGCACTATTGACAAATGATGCACCGAAAAGGAACTGTTTGAGGAAGTTCCCGTGTGTGGCAAATAGTTGAGCCACCTAATAACTGGCGAATGTTGCTTTTTGTTGAGTACTACTTGCATGATGAGATGTCATTTGCTTAAACTTCTCTTCCCGCTCCACACCAGTATAAACGTGATATATGTGTATATGCATTTGCATATACACACACTCATATATTTATATATACTGTATATATGTATATATAAAACATGTCCTGGTCGAGTCCTTAATTACAGAATGATTAGCAGGCCGAATATTACATTTTATTAATTAATAGAGAAGGTGAAAACATTGTCATGCGGCAAAATGAAGCCACCCCGACCCTAAAAAGTATATCTCTAGGGTACAGTTATTAATGATGAAAAATTATTTATTTCTGCGATTATCGCGATTAATTTTGAGTTAACTATGAACAAAATTCGATTAATCGCGATTAAATATTGTAATTGTTTGACAGCCCTAATATATACAGTGTCTATATATATATATGTATGTATATATGTGTGTATATATATATTTATATATGTATCTACTGTATATATGTATGTATATATATGTATATGTATGTGTATATATGTATATATATATATATATATATGTATGTATGTATGTATGTATGTATACACACACATACATACTGTATATGTACGTACTATGTGTATTATTTACAAATATATTACATATCGAGGGGAATGCTTAAGTACAATCAGTGTGTTTAATTTATAAACTGGGTCAGCATAACATGCTATTATTTATGGTATATGTATGGTATTATAATAATGACTCCCATAGTTTAAAATTCCTTTTAAAGACAATATTTTTGTCTAATAAAATTCAACAAAGTTCTTTGGGATTTCGCCCTTTGGGAACATTTTGCTGTTTAAACAAGTGCATGGGGGGCTAAACAAAGAATAATAAATACAACCACAGTATAATAAATACTATAATGTTAAACACTAAAGTAAAACATGTTTGTCCATCCATGATCTCCCTGAATTAAAGTTAGAAGGTGTTAGTCTGAAAGATAAATGGGGATAAAATAGGAGCACTTGAAAAAATTGTGACTACCGGTATATTTTGTACTTTTGTAATCGAATGTGAATTACAAAAAAGCTTAACGCTAACCCATGACAACACTTCAAATGTGCCAACATCAGTGCCTACGTGATATACTGAGGAGGTGTCAAAATTGTCATTTATAAGTCTGCGGGTTGTTCTGTCTGTCTTTGTTAATGAGATATATTAGATATTCTCTCTAATTTGCTTTGATACCTAAAACACAAAGCACTTGCCCCTCATCCTTCGGTTTTTCTGTTTGCAGCCTTCAGATACCTTTGACACACTGTAATTATATATAATACATGTTGTCTCTATAAAGTATATTTGAAGAACATGTTTCAATAATTTTTTTCTTCTCTTCTTCTGACTCCACATGGAAGATAACATGCTCAGTGCTTGAAAATCTTATCGCAAAGCGTACAGACTACTGGGAGGCCTGCAATAGAACCCTCACATCAAGTACACTCCCCAAAACTGGTGAGCTTGTCACTTAAACCTATAATAATAATATACTTTGGCATTCTATGTTCAGATGTATTCAATCCTAAAAGTATCTAACAGAAAACAATGTAAATAGAAATATGTTTAGTTCCGCACATGTCATTTTTTCTAAGTAACAATCTGTGTCGTCAAGTATAATCAAAGGTTTATATGTAATAATTATTATTATGTAATAATAATTAAACACACAATAACAAAGGTGTAATGTGATACACATAGACCATACCGTACGCATAGGCGCCGATCCCGTGGGTGCTTTGGGGCCCAAGCACTCACGTGGGATTGATGGCAACTTTCAATCTTAAAAATTATTTTTGATTAATCATTCTGGTTGTTGTTAACTTGGTGGCGAGGTCGGTCTGTTTTACATAACCGAAAAGTCATATAATATATAACATATAATCTATAATTAACAAAGTCTAAACAAGATTTCAATGTGCTCGATAATGAACTAATGACAAAATCATCTTGACTTTGAACACACTGCACACGAGCGAATGAAGGGCATACATGGCAGTATGAACAATGCCAACACTGTCATAAACATGTGCCATATAGTGAAACCACACTAAACAACAACGACAAACACATTTTGGAAGAATAGTTGCACCGCAACATAACATAAACACTGCAGAACAAATTCCCAGAATTCCCTGAAGCACCAACTCTTCTGGGACACTACAATATAAACAAACGCCTTTGGTGGATCTACACCTCACATCCACTGTAACGACACCACGTACAATAGCGTATATAGGCGATTTTAACATCACAAAATCTTCTTTGTTTTTGTTTTTTGTATTATTTTTATAAACTCAGCAAATATGTCCCTGGACACATGAGGACTTTGAATATGACCAATGTATGATCCTGTAACTACTTGGTATCGGATTGATACCCAAATTTGTGGTATCATCCAAATCTAATGTAAAGTATCAAACAACAGAAGAATAAGTGATTATTACATTTGAACAGAAGTGTAGATAGAACATGTTGAAACAGAAAATAACCAGATATTACAGTAAATTAACAAGTAGATTAATAATTCATTTTTCTACCACTTGTCCTTAATAATTTTGACAAAATAATAGAATGATAAATGACACAGTATGTTACTGCATACATCAGCAGCTAAATTAGGAGCCTTTGTTTGTTTACTTACTACTAAAAGACAAGTTGTCTAGTATCTTCATTATTTTATTTAAGGACTAAATTGCAATAAGAAACATATGTTCAATGTACCCTAAGATTGTTTTGTTAAAATAAAGCCGATAATTAAATTTTTTGTGGTCCCCTTTATTTAGAAAAGTACCGAAAAACTTTTGGTACCGGTATCAAAATATTGGTATCGGGACAACACTAATACACACACACCGAGCACACACTGGCTGAAATGTAGATCGGCGCCTATGACTGTACGTACACAAATGTATGTTATAGTATTTGTCTCTGTCCCACAAGTGTAAAAATAACTAAACCACAGTGAAATATACAAAAATATGATGAAGTTAACTTTAACAAGTCTGACAAAAATATGGCGATAGTGGAGTTTCACTGCTTTGAAACCTGAGTCAAAACTTTTAAAACGTGTCTCGGCAAAAAGTGTTGCGAAACACGCACACCAAATTTAAATGTGCCGAACTAATCTGCTGAATGGCTGTTTTCAGTGCATTTGTGCATATTTAGAGGCGTATTTTCCCAAAAAGCTGAATTTCAGATTGCATAAACCTCAGAGTATTTGATTTTAAACATTCCACTATACAAACTACAAGCAAATGAATGTATTTATTGCTGCTAATAAACAAAATTGATGCCTTTCAGGAATCTACTGCAGGGGAACTTTTGACACTTTTGTGTGTTGGCCGCATTCACGCCCTGGGAATGTGTCGGTCCCCTGCCCTCCTTACTTACCATGGATCAGCAAGGGTAATGTTAATGTAATTAAACAAATATACATAATCATAATTGCAACTCTCTCATGTGAAAGCCCTGATAAATGTGCCCCTAAGGCTTCCACAAACCTTACTGAAGGGCATCTACTATAAGATATGTCTATCATAGGACAACTGATGCTCTTGCTTGGTCACAGGATCAGGATAATTCAACAGCACTGTGAATTCAACTAAATGTTCAATTAAACAGCCATGTTTTAAGTGTCAGTTTTTTGCCAGAGGTGGTGTCTCCTCTGTTAACCTCAGTGAATTATGCACGCTTACCAATATGCTGCCGTGGGCTAGTGTTTTTTTTTTTTTTTAATTAATTTAATCTTAGCCAATTGTAGCACCTATGCTGCTACTGTATCCCCAGGGCTGCCACACAATGTGCTCAAACGAGTACATTTGTACTCTTGTTGACTCAGCATGATTTGAACAGGTGATTAGCCCCAACATGGACATGATGTTTTATAATCAATGCAATTGTTTCTCCAGCTATTAATGACTGCTATCATACATAATAGAAATAAACACAACAGCAAATAGTCCACAAAGCCTTTGCTACAATTTGTCGTGCTTGAGCACATACAAATGCACAGTACATGCTGTATGTGATCATTTTCACAGCAGTCATTTAAAAACAGTTAATAGTGCGACAGTAACAGGCATACACATTAATATTTAGCTTAATTAAGGTTCTCAAGCGGCGCCTGCAACTTTAAATTGTTGTGATTTTAGTTTGATATTTTGCCTTGATTGAGTGTATTTTTTGATAATACAGTATTTACGGTTGTCTTGCAGAGTGTAACTAATGGTTATATTTAATGGTCGGTGTAGCATTGCTGCAGCAACAAAACTAATAATGATGTATGACAGGGGTGTCAGACGTACGGCTCAAGGGCCGGATCAGGCCCGCAGAATGAGTTGGCTAAGTATAAAAACGAGCCGAAATTTTTGAATGAAAGAAACTGCTGTTCTAAATGTGTCCTCTAGATGTCACAATAGCAATTCTTTGAATCTTTGTAGATTATACTACATATGTAAAAAAAATAAACCACATGTTAGTGCACCAGTCGAGGAAAATGAGCAAACTACATAAATAACATCCTGTAATTTGATTTTGATATTATTTTTTTATCTTGATAGATTGAAAATGAACACCAATGAGTTGACTGATGAACATTATCGCATCCTTTATTCAGAAAATATAAATAACGAAAAATAATGATAGAATACTATCAACCACAACATGTAAGTGTAAAAAAAAACCAACAACATTATGATTTGTACATTTTCAGAATGTGCTTGTTCTATTTTTAAACAAAGAAAACAATCTGAAGTTGTCTTTATTTTTAAGTTATCCATAAGTGCCATGATTTTACCAGTCCGGCCCACTTGGGAGTAGATTTTTCGCCATCTGGCCCCCGATCTCAAATGACTTTGACACCCCTGATGTATGACATTTGAACACTATTGTAAAGAATGAATACACAAAAATGTCATGGCAGCACATGTTGGTGTGACCCCAAGATGCAGAAACAGAGGGCAGTCGTGCAGGTCAAAGAAATAAAAAATAAAAAATTGGATAAACAAAAGGCTAGTGCAAGGCACGTAGCAGCAGCAGAGTAACTCATGCAAACTGAAAAAAGGACATAATCCAGTACTGGCTAAGAGCAACAGGTCAACCAAAATAGACTTGATTAGAAATAAAAAACAGGTGCACTGGCAGAAAACTAAACAAAGTGAAGGTGCAGCAAAACAAGGAGTAGTAGTAGAAGGAAGGAAGTAGAACCAAATAAGAGCACCAGGATAGGAAATGATACAGAACACAGGAAAATAACTAACAAAGTCCAAAGTGTCATGTGGGATCGTGACAAAAAGCATTTACTACCAGACAGGTTCTGGGTAGGTTCTCGTTTTGAATGTCTCCCAACTGACTCACTAACAGGACAAATTGTGTCTGCAAATCTCACTAAGCTGCAGACAATTCCAGGAGAGTGCACAGGGAATGCTTGCAAGACGGAAGATGGCGACAGAAGCAGAATTCCTCCGAGCTCTGGAGGGACGACTCTGAATGTCAGGGGGAGCATTACTTCAAAGATAAGGTGAGGAAGATAAAATGACTGAAAGGGAACTTTTGCAAAGGTCAACCATTATATCGGTCCTCACGCGACACTGCTGCAGAACATTCATCATCAGACAATTCTTATAATTATCATCAGATCTTTAAACTTTGAAGATTATACTGTTATATATTGGCTATAGTTCTACTGATGCCGAATGACAAGGGACGGTATAGCTCGGTTGGTAGAGTGGCCGTGCCAGAAACTTGAGGGTTCCAGGTTTGATGCCTGCTTCTGCCATCCTACTCACTGCCGTTGTGTCCTTGGGCAAGACCCTTTACCAACCTGCTCCCAGTGCCACCCACACTGGTTTAAAAATGTAACTTAGATATTAGGTTACACAATGTAAAAGTGCTTTGAGTCACTAGAGAAAAGCGCTATATACAAATAATTAACTTCACTTCACAAGAGACCACGCAGGCAAGATTCTACTAGAGTAGTACCTTAACTTAAGAGCTTTATTGTTTTCTCTTAAAACTTCTATCTCAAATCAACGTCCCCTTTTGAAGTTTAATTGGTGATTGCACCCCCCAAAACAGCACCATTTTAACATGTAACATGTCTTTAAAAAACAAAAACAACTTGTAGGAGAGAAATATTCCACTCAAAAAATACAATGGAATGTAATACAAACAACTACGGTAGTTTTATGAAGTAATGTAATAATATTGTACACGATTTACCTTGGAGAGTGGACTTCACCGGTATCTCCTTCCAGCTGCTTCTCCGTCAAATACACCATCTGTAGCTTTTACACATTTTCATGGATAAACGTCGCCCTTTACATTTTATTTGACCATTTTCGGATGGCATTACACTCATTCTGCTTCAGTATGGTGCAGGCTAGCAGTGATGGTTGTAACTCATATTTTTGCTTGTGACTCGTAAAGCATAACAATTAGCCGAGAAACAGGTCTCATCTCAAAACCCTTTTATGTTGGGGTACTCTTAATTTCAATATTATGTATTATGTTGTTTGGGGTCAAAAGTCATACCTTTTTGTTTTTAACCTTTACTAATCCACTGCCCACAAAAATAATTGATTTTGAATGCAAGATAACATAACATGTGTTGACTGGTGAGGTTCATTCAATCTATTTTCTTGTTCTACCTGTGCTTGTTTAGGAAGAACAAATGCTTCGGCAGACAGCCCTTCGGCTAATCTCTGTCATTGGCTATTCATTGTCACTGTCTTCCCTCACGGTGGCAACGCTCCTCATGGCCATGTTGAGGTCAGTAGCATTGAGCACAAGTCTTGGTGCCTTCTGTACTTCTTAAACTAGCCACATTGTGTAAAAGGGTATGGAAAATTCACTAATGTACAGAGCCCCTAAAGCAGGGGTCCCCAAAGTACGGTCTGCGGGCTGGATTCGGCCCACCAGCGTCCAAAATCAGGCACGCGTGAAGTCCCAAGTATTAAAAAAAATATATATATTATTTTTTTCTGTCTTTTCTTATACACTTTGTACTGCTTGCTACTCACGGTGTCTCCTAGCCGCTCAGGCAAATCATATTGTCTAAAAATGCATTTTCTCATCGATAACGTGACATCATTGCGCGCGCGGAAAGTGCGCTATATATATCTAATATATATATATATATATATATATATATATATATATATATATATATATATATATATATATATATATATATATATATATATATTAGGGGTGTGGGAAAAAATCGATTCGAATTCGAATCGCGATTCTCACGTTGTGCGATTAAGAATCGATACTCATTTTTTTTTAAATCCATCCATCCATCCATCCATTTCTACCGCTTATTCCCTTCGGGGTCGCGGGGGGCGCTGGAGCCTATCTCAGCTACAATCGGGCGGAAGGCGGGGTACACCCTGGACAAGTCGCCACCTCATCGTAGGGCCAACACAGATAGACAGACAACATTCACACTCACATTCACACACTAGGGCCAATTTAGTGTTGCCAATCAACTTATCCCCAGGTGCATGTCTTTGGAGGTGGGAGGAAGCCGGAGTACCCGGAGGGAACCCACGCAGTCATGGGGAGAACATGCAAACTCCACACAGAAAGATCCCGAGGCCGGGATTGAACTCACGACTACTCAGGACCTTCGTATTGTGAGGCAGACGCACTAACCCCTCTTCCACCGTGCTGCCTTAATCGATTTTTTTAATTTTAATTATTTATTTTTTTAATTAATCATCCAACAAAACAATACACAGCAATACCATAACAATGCAATCCAATTCCAAAACCAAACCCGACCCAGCAACACTCAGAACTGCAATAAACAGAGCAATTGAGAGGAGACACATACACGACACAGAACAAACCAAAAGTAGTGAAACAAAAATGAATATTATCAACAACAGTATCAATATTAGTTAAAATTTCAACATAGCAGTGAGTAAAAATCCCTCATTGACATTATCATTAGACATTTATACAAATAAAAAATAAAAGAACAATAGTGTCACAGTGGCTTACACTTGCATCACATCTCATAAGCTTGACAACACACTGTGTCCAATATTTTCACAAAGATAAAATAAGTCATATTTTTGGTTCATTTAATAGTTAAAAACAAATTTACATTATTGCAATCAGTTGATAAAACTTTGTCCTTTACAATTATAAAAGCTTTTTACAAAAATCTACTACTCTGCTTGCATGTCAGCAGACTGGGGTAGATTCTGCTGAAATCCTATGTATTGAATGAATAGAGAATCGTTTTGAATCGAGAATTGTGTTGAATTGAAAAAAAAATCGATTTTGAATCGAATCGTGACCCCAAGAATCGATATTGGATCAAATCGTGGGACACCCAAAGATTCACAGCCCTAATATATATATGTATATATACAGTATATATATATATATATATATATATATATATAAATATATATATATATATATATATATATATATATATATATATATATATATATATATATATATATATATATATATATATATATATGTATATACATATATATATATATGTATATATATATATATATACCTGTATATATATGTATATATGTATATATGTATATATACATGTATATATGTATATGTATATATATATATATATATATATATATATATATATATATATATATATATCCTATGTATATATATATATATATATATATATATATATCCTATATATATATATATATGTATATATACTGTATATATATATATATATATATATATATATATATATATATATATATATATATATATATATATATATATATATATATATATATATATATATATATATACAGCCCGGCCCCCGGCCAAATTGTTTTAACCCAATGCGGCCCCGAGTCAAAAAGTTTGGGGACCCCTTCCCTAAAGGGACATGGAGGGAAAAAAATGTTTTGCGAAATCTCGCAAAAGTTTTTTTTCTTAGGTCAGTGAACCGGAAGTGAAACAGACACAGCGATGGAGGAGCGGGAGCATGCGGGAGACTACCCATCATCTGTACTCTGTTGTGGGACCATAATACGATTTGATGTCTTTATATGTTAGGCATATACTAAAATAGAAATCTATAAACTTCTCCCACGGATCATGGGTAGGCTCCTACATCGCTTTGTCTGTTTCACTTCCTGTTCACCATCGCTGTGTCTGTTTTACTTCCGGTTCACTGACATGGGAAAAAAATGTTTTGCGAGATCTCGCAAAATGTTTTTTTCCCTCCATGTCCCTTTAGGGGCTCCGTACTAATGGAACCATCTTGTGATTTCTCTGAGAAACTCTCAAAAAAATCATGAACGTGCTCAGTTGGCATGTGCCAGTGTAGTGATTTATGCGTTCTGCACGCAGGATAGGACAAAACACTGTCCAGTAGGTAGACTGCCTTTTAGATGCTAAATTAATTAGCATGGAGACAAACAGAAATATCTACAGTATGCATTGTTTTACACTGTTCATCCAGACTGGAGCCTATCCCAGCTGACTTATACAAAATTATTAGCCCCCTTCTGAAATCAAATCAAATTGTATTTGTTTCCCAATGAAATTTTGCGTTTTGCGTGGTGTGGACCCCAGAATGCAGGGACAAAATACAGGTGACAGCTTTATTAACCTACTTTAAAAATGTAATTAAAATTATAGTTACTCGATACTTGACCAAAAAAACAATTGAATTACTAACATAATTACTTTTTAATACATGTAATTTATACGTTACATAAATTTTTTTTTAAATATATGGCATATGCTGTTGAGAAATGTTTAAGTTAAGAGCACAGTGTGGCGCCTGTTGCCTAGTGACGTGCGACGTTATCGAGGGTTTAAACGGAGCTGTGTTTTTTAGCTTTAGCAGACCACTCTGACGCCAGCTCTTTTGAATCTTTTCCCAGGATTATTTTTTACCTCTGCTTAATAAAGAGATTGAATGTGCTTCGATGGCTGTCATAACTTCTTGTCAACAAACGGGGTATTGTTTGGATGGCAAGTTTGTCATTAGCAAAATGAAATAAGAAAAAAGTCTAAAATACAATGGCCAAAATTATTAGGCCTAGTACAACATTTCAAAAATATATATTCTGGAAGTTTCTAAGGAAAGTTGGCACATGTCTGCCAAGGGATGTTTGTACATTTTCCAATGGCAAGTTTGTCAATGTCAATTTGTGTCTTTATTACGAAAGTTGTTTTTTTTACATTGAATTTATGTAACTTAATTTTTTGCATTTGAATTTTGTAAACTGAATTTTGTTACATCAAATTATGCTGACAATTTTATTGAAAAACAAATTCAAGGTTTTACAATTCAGCGTATAAAAATTCAGTGTAAAAAATTCAGCGTATAAAAATTCAGTGTAAGGGTCTTTCGATTGAGTATGTACAAAGCAGGGCGTGCTTAGCTAGGGCTTTGTGAGATGTGGCTGACTCTCGCCGGTAATTTAATAACGTTTTTACTGACCGGTCGTACGCAGCCCCTTTTTGTGCAAATTTCAACAGCAAATTCCGCGATATCGAGCATAGGAAAATCCGACAAGCCAGGCCGCTCCAAGCCTCGTGCGTCCCCAGATCCAGATATCATGGAAGAGCCGCTCGTCGACTCTGCCCTTTTTAGAAACTTGAGTCGGAATATGGACAAAATGTGAGCCGACATCCTGAAAAACCTTAAATCCATTGTCAAGGAGGAGAAAATGGCTGTTAAGGAACCATTTGAGAGGATTTTCTCGTCCCATGGCGAGGCTATCGCTAGCTGCTAATGCTACCGAGCTAACCGATGTTAATGCTCGCGTCACCAATCTAATCACTAGCGTCGATCTTCTCTTGAAGAAATGCGACGATTTGGAGGACCGCTTCAGGTGGAATGCTGTCCGGTTAGTGAGGGCTGTGTGGGTCCCTGTCCAACTGAATTCACCGCACAATTTTTGCAAGAGATCCTGTAACTTGGAGACAAGCCCATTCTTGACAGGACTCACCAAACTCTTCACGCCAGGCCTAAAAATGGTGAACCCCACCGGCCGCCCGTTGTTTGAGTCAACTTATTTCAAATCCAGAACCAGATGCTGCGAAGGGCGGCTGAGGCTTCTCCGCTATCCTATATGGGCAAGAGGATTTAAAATTTACCCTGACTTTACCCTGGCTGTGGCGAGGAGGAGGGCTGTGTTTTCTGCGGTGAAGAAGAGGCTGCATTCATCTCCCAACGTAAAGTTTGGACTTCTCTTTCCTGCGTCACTGCGGATCACTTTATCCAACGGCCGTACTAGCTAATTCGATGATCCTACAGAAGCGGCGGAGTTTGTTGACAAACACATTATTTATTTTTTAATTAATTTATTTATTTATTTTATTTTTTTGTCCTGTCCAGCTTCTCAGGCAAATCATATAGCAGATGTAGATGCCCATATCGGCTGTTCAGATTTACTTTACAAAAGAGAAGTGTAGGATACTTCTCTTGTTGCCTTATTTGTATTTGACTTTATTAAATGTATTTATGTTATCATTTGGTGCAGCCGGGCCGGAGCAGGAGGGGATAGAAAGAGGAAAAAAGGAAGACAGAGGGGGGAATTGTGGGGACAAGAGGGGGATTAGACAGAGAGGCAAAAACAACAACAGCAAACACAACAACAACAACAACAACAATAGAGCAACATCAGCAAATACGACATGTACAAATATGATGGTAAAAGTAATAGCAAATAAGCAGTTAGCGAAAATAAAAAATAATACAGAAATGACAATGACCATTATTACACTAGAAATGGAGCAATAGAAATAGCGCTATTGATAATGAACATTACCAATACTTTACCTTTATTATCAACAATACAGTTGTCCAATTGCAACAATACATATACGTAATGATAACTTGAGATACGAAAGAATGCATAAAAATGGGGGGGAAGAAAGAGAAGCAACCTACATTAACCTTGTAGATTATTATAGTATTGTTATACAAATACCCAGAATCCCATGCAGCCCTAACTCTTCCGGGCTACATTATACACCCCCGCTACCACCAAACAGGGTTGGGGGGGCGGGGGTTTGGTGGTAGCGGGGGTGTATGATGTAGCCCGGAAGAGTTAGGGCTGCATGAGATTCTGGGTATTTGTTCTGTTGTGTTTATGTTGAGTTACGGTGCGGATGTTCTCCCAAAATGTGTTTGTCATTCTTGTTTGGTGTGGGTTCACAGTGTGGCGCATATTAGTAAGAGTGTTAAAGTTGTTTTATACGGCTACCGTCAGTGTAACCTGTATGGCTATTGACCAAGTATGCCTTGCTGTCACTTACGTATAGTAGCAGAAACTGCATACAACATGTGGCTGGGCTGGCACACTGTTTGTACATGTTGTAGATGGCGTTAAATGCTGTGCCATCACGGCACGCCCTTATTATTGTTGTTAGGGTGAAAACCGGACAATATTTGCCCCGGGACATTTCTGGGAGAGGCACTGAAATCCGGAAGTCTCCGGGGAAAATCTGGAGGGTCGGCAAGTATGCAGCTGAGCCGCATCAGAGTGGTCAAAGAGCCGCATGCGAGGCCTAAAGCAACAAAACAGCCCCTCAACATTATGCTTCGATCATCATACTTAACTGTAGGTGCCATACAGTTAGGGATGAAGGCCTCACCCTTTCTTTGCCAAACAATAGCAGGAAGACCAAAGAACCAACTTCTAAAACACATCCCCAACATGATTCAGATTCTCACTGGCAAACTTCAGCTTTGATGTACCAGTGTGAGGGCAATGATGATTTTGTTAGACAGTTTCCCATGAAGTCCACCAAGATAAAGAGCCCAATCATTTCTCCAACAAACAACAGCATTTATCTTCAGCACTGATTTTCCAGTTGCAAAACTATGAATGCGTGTCTTGCCCTCTCTGTTTATCAGGAAGCTCCATTGTACCAGGAACTACATTCACATGAATCTGTTTGTGTCGTTCATGCTGAGAGCTGTTGCTGTCATTTCTAAGGAAATTGTATTGTACATCATGTATTCCAACCTACCCAAAGATGACCCTGGATGGAATTCTTATTCAAGTTCTCCGGTATAAACTCATTAATAACACGTAACAAGCATTCATTCATTATGTTTTTTGCTAAACCTAAACGTTCTCCTCCACAGATAGCTCTTATGTGCAAACTCTCAAAAGTGGCCATGGAGTATTTTGTGGCCTGTAACTACTTCTGGCTATTGGTGGAAGCAATTTTTTTGCACACACTGCTATTCACCGCTGTGCTGACCAAACGACGTCTACTAAAGAATTACATGCTGTTAGGATGGGGTATGATTTTGTTATTCATTCCCTTGCTTAATTTATTTTGTATATTTTGTTACCTACATTTAGCAGTCAGTACCACCGCCTGGACTTCACTTGTCATTTCCTAAGGGTGGTGTTGAGGGTGTAACATTAAAATGATATTAAAACACATTTTTTTCCATTTTTCAAAATATGTTTGTGCTGTTGTTTACTTTCAGGAACACCTGTCTTCTTTGTGACACCATGGACAGTTGTCAAGATTTTATATGAAAACACAGAGTGAGTTTTTAATTACCTACTTTGTGGAATATTTAGAATTTGAAAAATGTTACATTCTACATGCCAAAATTAAAACCCAATTTTATTCCTAAGGTGCTGGTCAATCGTGAACAGATGGTTCTGGTGGATCATAAAGGGCCCCATTACTTTATCAGTGCTGGTATGTGTTAGTTTACCTGTACAGTATACTGTTTATTTAGTTAATATTTTGGGTGTATGAGATGGAATAATTGAATTCACATTATTTCTTATGGGAAAAATAGCTTTGGTTTTAATGCGATTCTATATTTTTGGGATCTTCATTGAAGGGATTACTGAAAACGAAAAATGAGGTAATAGGTATTGGCACTGAAATTAAAATGTTTGTTTGAAACCGAAAATAAGTAAACCGAGACCCAAAACCGAAAGAATCTATTATGCCAAATGATATTACCATTGCATTTATGGCTAAGACTGGCTATGTATTAACTTTACTAAAATCAAGGCATTGCAATTGCACAAAATATATTTATTCTTTAAAGAATAAAGCAAACAAAAATAAGAAAATATTTATTTACCACTGGTATTCCAACAATGTAAAATAAAATAATAGATGTTATAATAATAGTAAAATATAATGGATGGACTCAATGTGTTCCAATGAAGAAATCAACAAGACTGCAGCGAAACTAGACAGTCATTGGATAAATCCTCGGCTTTGTTCCGCCCATCGGACACTCAGCGTCTCTGGAAGTCTGTGGATAGTGGGCTGGCCTGGACGCTGGGCTTCCGCATGATTTTTCATAGGCTGAATTCCTGTTTGATTGACAGTGAAATGATCAAATCAACGATTTTGAAAGATAAACCACAATTGTTGGGAGTTTCATTCCCTTCAAACTTAGCATATTTTTCATAAAAATGTAGATAATGTGTTTCACTATTTAAAGCGCTTTATAAATGTAATTCACTTCAATTAAATAAACTCTTGACGTGCAATTGAAAAGCCCCAGGAAAAGATTTTAATTTCTTAATAGGTAATACCAAACATCTTAAATTAAACAAGTATTTAATCGCTTGTTGAATCCATTGTGGATTAAAAATAAATCGTAGGAATTTACAAGCGTATATTTTCTTAAACAACTATCAAAGGGGACTTATGATGAAATTCGTATTTTCTGACTTATAAATGTTGTTACAAAGTTAGATACTTGTGTTAAACAATGCTAATTAGTATCAAATCATAAGGTTCATACATTTTGGCACATCGAGGTAGATGTCCTTATTTGGATATGAAGGGCCTGATTTACTCAATTGCGTGTACCAAAACACGTGCAAACCTGGTAGCACACGCAAAGCTGATCTACTAAACATGCGCAAAGCGGATTGCGTCTGTTAAGTGAGTTGAATAAGGCGTGCCATCCATTTTGCGTCTCTGTCTTCACTAATATGCAAAATATATGCTGATCATCACAGGGCCCACAATACTGGGAAGAGGAAATGCAAATATAAATATTACGCACGCGCAATGTGATTTATCAACACTTATCACGGTTTTGCGAGCAATATTTGGTATTTTCTTTAGCAAGCTTACAAACTGACAGTTCCACAAACGGCTGCAAGATCAGTGCTCGCGCTGTAAAGAAAGACCATGGACAGACAAGAATCCTCCGTCAAAATTTTGGTGGACAGTCAGAAATAAAAATATTAGACGTGTTGTCTATTCAGCAATTTCATTTTATAATTTTATTGCTGCTGGATGACATGTGGGGCTGATTAAAATGAATTCAATTGATGCGCTCTGGTGTCTGCCGGTGTTTTTTTTTTAAATTTTCGACTGTGTGAAAAAAAATGCGGTAATGACTTCAAGATATGTATTTATACTGTGTACATTATTTTAAATAAATATGACACTTTTTAAGAGGGTGGGGCGTGGTTTCAATCTCAATCTGGGAACGCCTGCACAAAGGGCCAGCTTGCAGACTGACTCAAAAAACGGGTTAAAAAGTCACCGTGGAGCAAAACTTATGGAAAAATAAGGAAGGGTTTAAATGCAAAAAAAAATCATCATAGGTCCCCTTTAAATATGTTGCATACAAGTTTTGATACAGCCTCCGAAGCCGACCTCAAAAGGTCATAGCGGCACGTGGTGATTTTGCTTTATTTATCCGCTCTGAGGTTCACTTAGTTACAGCAGCACTCCAAAGTCATCATATGACTTTGGAGTCGATGGCCTAGGAATTTATGTTCAATTTACTCCGATTTCACATCACATTTAACACTTCTTGTCATGTGAGTCCTTGTGATATGGAACAACTAGTACTAGTAAAAACAGATATTTATTTCCATTTTCGAACTACCTTTAATTTGTGTTGCAGATAATTTTCTTTATATTCATCAAGATTCTGCTGCTGCTCCTGTCCAAGCTAAAGGCAGATCAGGTGAAATTTACAGACTACAGATACAGGTATTTCCTCAGGAATTAACTTTAACCACGTTCAGTCACATTAGGACAAAGTTAACCCTGAGCAGCATATGACCTGACATTTAAATATTGATCATGCAGTCATGTCAGTAGTGTCTGTCCAGTAAAACAGGAAAATATATTCCTCATGAAGTGATGTTGTATAATTATGCTTGGTTGTATGTATGTATTTAATGTCAGCTTAGCCAGAGCAACCCTTGTGCTGATTCCTCTGTTGGGAATTCATGAAGTCGTCTTCACCGTACTCGTTGATGAATGCATGACGGGAAGCAGTCGTTACGCTCGGGATTTCATAAATCTCACCATCAGTTCTTTCCAGGTAAGATTAATAATACTGATTGCAGTTTTATCAATAGTCAAACTTGAGTTACAATGCTGTCCCCCTTTTTTAGGGTTTTCTGGTTGGCGTGTTGTATTGCTTCGCTAATGGAGAGGTATGATTTTATTACAATTCTATACACTGAATTCTAGATTATGGTCTTCATAAATGAAGTATAGTCACCCCTTCCCACAATGCGCTACAAATATTGCGGTTTGCAGATATTTTTTTTGTCTTTTCGGCATATTGTACAAAATGTTTGCCCTAAATTAAGCATATTCATGCATTAGAAAATGGCTAAATTAACAAACAATAGCAATACTACGGTACTATTGCCCACAAAATAAGACCAAACCAATCAGATAGCACTATTTAGTATAGTGCCCAATGATTGGCTCAGCCTCAGGCAGCGTTACTATATTGTATTAAGGGAGTGCGAAGGTGGCTAAAGGGTCTTATTTTATGTCTACAAGGCTCTCATAATGGTAAAAAAAAATATTTATAAGGTAGTAAACAAGTTTTGATTCTCTAGCTATGAAAATATTTGATTTATAATCAATTCATTCATTTATCGCTGCCATGTCCACTACCAAAAAACGTCAAGAAACGATTGAGTATTAAGAGCATTGCTTCATATTTGGCTGTCCTTTTTTGCTTGGTTAAAAGAAAGAAAAAAATAGAAAAGAAAAAATGTCATACAATGCTTTAGAAATTTAAGTATATGGTAGTTTGTGTCAATTAGTAGATGACTATGCACAACATTGTTGTAGTCTACATAGCTGGTAACACATGGAAGGACCAAAACAATTGTGTCTTTCCAGTGTGAATTCCAGTGAGTATTGTGACATTCTGAAGCAATTGTTCAACATAACGACGCACAAAACACCAAGATGACAAGTGTGTTGTTGTTCTTATAGAGGTCAGTACATTTAAATTGCTCCACAAACAGTACACTGACTACACTAAGTTGCATCCAACCCACTCAAAACACACAAAAGGAATATTTATTTTATATCCATCCATCCGTCCATTTTTTCCACTTATCCGAGGTCTGGTCGCGGGGGCAGCAGCCTGATCAGAGAAGCCCAGACTTCCCTCTCCTCAGCCACTTCGTCCAGCTCCTCCCGGGGGATCCGGAGGTGTTCCAAGGCCAGCCGGGAGACATAGTCTTCCCAACGTATCCTGGGTCTTCCCCGTGGCCTCGTACCGGTCGGACGTGCCCAATACACCTCCCCAGGGAGGCGTCCGGGTGACATCCTGACAAGATACCCGAACCATCTCATCTGGGTCCTCTCGATGTGGAGCAGCAGCGGCTTTACTTTGAGCTCCTCCCGGATGACAGAGATTCTCACCCTATCTCTAAGGGAGAGCCCCGCCACCCGACGGAGGAAACTCTGCTTGTACCCGTGATCCTGTCCTTTCGGTCATAACACAAAGCTCATGACCATAGGTGAGGATGGGAACGTAGATCGACCGCTAAATTGAGAGCTTTGCCTTCCGGCTCAGCTCCTTCTTTACCACAACGGATCAATGCAGTGTCTGCATTACTGAAGATGCCGCACCGATCCGCCTGTCGATCTCACAATCCACTCTTCACCTCACTCGTGAACAAGACTCAGAGGTACTTGAACTCCTCCACTTGGGGCAAGGTATCTTCCCCAACGCGGCGATGGCACGCCACCCTTTTCTGGGTGAGAACCGTGGACTCGGACTTGGAGGTGCTGATTCTCATGTCAGTCGCTTCACACTGCTGCGAACCGATCCAGTGAGAGCTGGAGATCCTGGCCAGATGAAGCCATCAGGACCACATCAACTGCAAAAAGCAGAGACCTAATCCCGCAGCCACCAAACCGGATCCCCTCAACGCCCTGACTTTATGAACTGAATTCTGTTCATAAAAGTTATGAACAGAATCAGTGTCAGAGGGCAGCCCTGGTGGAGTCCAACCCTCACTGGAAATGGTTCCGACTGACTGCCGGCAATGCGGATCAAGCTATGACACTGATCACACAGGGAGCGGACCGCCACAATCAGACAGTCCGATACCCCATACTCTCTGAGCACTCCCCACAGGACTTCCTGAGGGACACGGTCGAATGCCTTCTCCAAGTCCACAAAGCACATGTAGACTGGTTGGGCAAACTCCCATGCACCCTCAAGGACCCTGCCGAGAGTATAGAGCTGGTCCATACTTCCACGACCAGGACGAAAACCACATTGTTCCTCCTGAATCCGAGGTTCGACTATCCGGCGGCTCTCCAGTACACCTGAATAGACCTTACCGGGAAGGCTGAGGAGTGTGATCCCACAATAGTTGGAACACACCCTCCAGTTCCTTTTCTTAAAGAGAGGAACCACCGCCCCGGTCTGCCAATCCAAAGGTACCGCCCCCAATGTCCACGCAATGTTGCAGAGTCTTTAAAATATTGTTGACAAATCTGTCTGAATCTGCACTACGCATGCTGACTGTAGGAATATTTAAAATGAACAACACTTGAATATTCAATTACAATATACTGTATATACACAAAACAGGTCAAATGTTTTAGGACCCCTTATTTATAGTAAGAAGTAATGTCCCGACATTTCATTGGTACTTTAAACTTAATCACAATTTTAATACTGAGCTTCCTTTGCTGCTGTTATTGTTTGTAAACTACTACTGTGAGATTCACAAGTATTTGGACAGTGACATTTTTTTATGATTTATAAATTCATGAATAAATCCACATGCGATTTATGTTTAGACTTTGAACTTTAATTTATGAGCTGCGACAAAATAATGTAACATATAGTTTAGGACTTCTAGCTACATGTACATGCTGGGCCGGCCCCTGGCATACAGTAAACAATCTAAGCAGTTGTTGAGGGCCACAACCAATAGGGGGGCCACATGATTATGGTGATTGATCACTTCAGTCGATCATCAATGTGGTCATCATACTCTGCAGGGGTTTTCTTGTTCTACTTTGATGGACTGAATTGCATAATCGATATAATTATACTCTGCTAAACTTTTATTTAGCGGTGAGTAAACATGTCCTGTGTATTTGTAATATTTCTGGTTAGGTTTAGTAGCACCGTGGTCACATCCATTCAAAAGCCCTCAGAGATTATTACTAATTTAGCACCCCATTGAACATCATCATTGTGACAGATTTATGACCGCAATTAGACCGTACTATTTAACTTCATATTGTAGCCGAACCTTTTCCCCAAAGATATGTCTAAAAAACATTTTTTTCATAGTTTTTCCCCTTTTTTGTATTTTGTTTACTTTTTTATTTTGCTAAATCAGCGTCAAAAATTATGTACTTGAAAAAAATAACTTTGAAACCAAAAGTTAAAGTTTTAATGTTGAAAAATACACAAGTGTATTCCAAACAAGTGAACACAATTGTTTTTCAGGTTGAATATAATTATGATTCACACTTAAAACTTTTTGAATTAATTCTTTATTTAAATTTTTCACTTTCATATATTTTGATATTTCGGCTTGTTTTTTTCAGATTTAATTAATTTTTTTTTACAGTTGAAAAGGTGTTTTTACCAGATTCAAATCCTTTTTTTTTCAGATTAAAATCTAGTTAGTTCAAATTCAGACTTTTGAACCTTTCTTTACATGGATCACGTACGAGTGGCGGAGCCTCATGACAGACCATTCAGCCAAAAGGATAAGTGGTGTCTCCTATCAGTTTGCCTTTAGGGAACATAGAAACTAATTTAGTTCAAGCCAATACTTTATATTTTCTACACGATGCAATTGTCATTGAAAGAAGTGAGAAGTGATTTTAAAGTGGTTTTAAACAGCACTTAAAATAAATTGCAGAACTGCAGTGACTAATCATGATTGATTATGCATTTCAACAGCCACGCTTTAAATTGCCATTTCCAGGTGGCACCGTGAGCGTCATCTTAGTATATGAATAGACGCTGCTATCTAGGAATGGTTGACATTGCCATCCAGTGACAGGCACAATGATCCATCAGCGCATTAAATGCATCATAACTTTCAGGATACAAAACAGATTTTCACGCTTTTTTTAATGTAAACTCATACATGTTGTTATGATTCTAATCGTTGTCAGTCCTGGGGCATTTGTGACAATTTCAAGGATTTTGTGCAATTAATGTCACCATTTTCTGAATTATTGCGCCTAGAAGATTAAATAAGAAGGACATTAGTGGAGGAATATTTACGTGGGTTCCTAAAACATATTATTTTCACATTTGTCGACTATTCATTTTGTAACGTCTATTTTGGCGAAGAATTAGGATGTTTATCGCTTTTTAATGACATTATGGTTGATGAATGCGACTGACGCGTGGGAGCGCTCAAACTGCAGTCGAATCGCATATACATCTGATTTATATCCACATACAAAAGAGGCTTGGGTCGGATATGAAACATTCAGACTTGGACCGTTCACCTTGAGATGAAAAAAATCCGACACATGTCGCATACAGGCAAAAAAAATCGGAATTGACCTGCACTGTGGACATTGAGCGTGCCCAAACACACACTCAAAATATAACCACCATTTTAAGGCTTGAATGAAAATCATTTGCAGTGAATAAAGTCTATGGACATCATTAAATTATGAGTATAAAAGAAGAAGAATATATTTACAATTATGTCGATTAAATCACTGAAAGTTAAATGGATGTTTTTGACATAATGTCATTTCTAAATGGTAAATGTCATATTTTTGTCAAACCTCTTAAATCAATGCTGAAACTCAACTTTTGAATCACATGCTGATGTATCGATTAATTTGTTTAAAGTCTATTGCTGTACGTTCTAAAAAGGCAAAATCATTAAAACATGTCACTCTCAAAATATTACAGGACCTTACTGTAGCTATTTACAACAACAGCATTGATAACAATGGATGTAAAAATTGTGGTTACATATATTGTACCACTCTGTTTGGACATACCTGATTTTAGCAGGAACTTTGGTATCTCAGGTCAATCATCTGGAACAGATAAATATGTCTGCAATTTTAGGTTCAAGCGGAGCTGAAGAAACGCTGGCAAATTTTCATGGTCACCAACAACTTCCAGTTCAGAAGTTGTTTTCAGGGTACGCCACTCAAGCACTTATGGAAGAGCACTCGACGGCACCGCCCTCAATGCCAGCGGAGGGGATCCTTTGAGGAAGGCGGGCTTTCTATAATGCATCCACACTTGCTGCAGGTAACCCTACGGGACGGCTGTGGAGCTAATGGACTAAACGACGTTAGAGGATGTGACACAACAGGCCTCGACTTTCTGACTCGAAAGAGCTTATCCAGTAGCGATGGGGAAATAACACATGGAGAGACCATGGAGGAAATTTTAGAGGAAAGCGAGTTTTGAAAGCACTTAGGTTGTCTGTATGCTGATTCAAAACTCTTATTCATCCATTTTCTGTTACCTGTGCTGTTCGGGGTCACGATGGGCTGGAGCCTACCCCAGGCAGACTACAGTATACCCAGGACTAGTCATCACTGAGTGGGGACTAATCCCTTGCCGCCTGCAACTGAAGTCAGGCAAGTTGCCCACTCGACGAGCGGCGTCTTTGTTCCCTGAAGTTAATCATTTGTTCAAAGGGTTTGCTTTTTTCTCATCCATCCACCAGAATCTCTTTTTGTACATAAGCACATTTTATTTCCAATATGTCGCCTATATTCTGTATAATGACAATGAAGAGAAAAAAAGGCCTCTGGTTTAAGAATTAAAGGACATGTCCTACTACAACGAAGAATTCAACTGAATATAAGCCTATTTCTAATCATTTGCATTTTCTTCGGTGTAATATAACATTTCTGTTACAAACCACATATAAATATCCATATGCCAAAATGTCTGGATTGAAATGGTTTCTATGAACGCACTGTTTTTTTCTGATTGTGATTAGGCTTTTCGTATATGTTTCATTTTCAAATGAGGTAGCTTTAATGTATAGTTGTAAGTGTTTGTTGCACAGAAAACATGAATTGTATATGTGGTCCCACTATGGTTTGAGTGGCCAAAATAAAGACACAGAATTGGACTCAAAGGAGAGACATATGTAACTTTTCCCCTTAAATCTAACATGCCTGTGTGCGTTTGCTTCAGCCAAAGTATGTCAGTAATCAAAAATTATAGTACACTTAAAATTAAGAATGTTCTTCCGATCAGGGTTTTATGCAGCCGATTATACGATACCATCATCTATGAGTGAGATTGGCCGATACTGATCACATTAGTTAAAAAAGTTAAAGTACCCATGATTGTCACAAACACACTAAGTATGGCGAAATAATTCTCTGCATTTGACCCATCACCCTTGATCACCCACTGGGAAGTGAGGGGAGCAGTGAGCAGCAGCTGTGGCCACGCCCGGGAATCATTTTTGGTGATTAAACCCCCAATTCCAACCCTTGATGCTGAGTGCCAAGCAGGGAGGTAATGGGTCCCATTTTTATAGTCTTTGGTATGACATGTATTTAACTGTAAATTTGTCAATTTATTTGTGGTAAGCGCTATTTATTGTTCAACAATATCAACACAATATTGTAACTAGTTTCTTATTCTCTTTTATTATATACAAGTGTTTGATCAAAATAAAGTCCATCCATCCATCCATTTTCTACCGCTTATTCCCTTCGGGGTCGCGGGGGGCGCTGGAGCCTATCTCAGCTACAATCGGGCGGAAGGCGGGGTACACCCTGGACAAGTCGCCACCTCATCGCAGGGCCAACACAGATAGACAGACAACATTCACACTCACATTCACACACTAGGGCCAATTTAGTGTTGCCAATCAACCTATCCCCAGGTGCATGTCTTTGGAGGTGGGAGGAAGCCGGAGTACCCGGAGGGAACCCACGCAGTCACGGGGAGAACATGCAAACTCCACACAGAAAGATCCCGAGGCCGGGATTGATCTCACGACTACTCAGGACCTTCGTATTGTGAGGCAGACGCACTAACCCCTCTGCCACCGTGCTGCCCTCAAAATAAAGTCAATTGTACATAATCCCTAAATAAATGTTAAAATCTATTATCTACTACTCATTTAAACCATTTGTTTGTTCCCCTTAAAGTCATCTTGTGTCCATTAAACTGTTCTCTGACATTTTAAACATGAACAAAAACAACAATAAAATGATTTTGAGAAAATAAAAATATACCAGCGAAACTCAAAAAAATTTGAATATTGTGCAAAAGTCCATTCATGTTCACAATTAATGTGAAATTATACAAACTCATTACATGCAAAGTGAGATATGTCTGTATTTCTTATGATTTTGATGATCATGCTTTACAGTTTTTGAAAACCCCAAAGTTTGTGAGATTTTCAATTAAAGATTGTCATAAACTGTAAGCCGTAATCATCAAAATTATATCAAAAGAAGGCTTGAAATATTTTGAGTGGCATGTTAAAAAAGGTGTATGTGCTCTCCTTAAATGCCTTAATGCATACACCCACTGGTGAACACACCCACCTATACCTATGCGACTTATAACTCCTGACACTAAAGACATGCCCACGCACACACTGCTCCTTAAACCCTTAATTCAGTCTCCTAGTCACCAGCACCTAATTATTGATTCCAAGTGATGCACCGAAAATTAGGTCGTCCTAAATAGGCTTTGCTCACCGAAACCGGTTGTGATGAAATATTCACTTCAGCTGGAGACTGCGTCTTTCTCGGCGGAGACGAGTTACATAGCTCCCCCAAAGCTGACAAAAAAGTCGCATACTTTGCGTTTAGACTGAAGTCACATTTGATAGAGTCAGATTCCAATCGGATTTGGACTACACCCCTGATGTGGCCTGAATCTGAAGCGATAAGATCAGATTCGAAGCACTTTGGAGCGTTTAGACTGGCAAAAAAAATCTGATCTGTGTCACTTGGGGACAAAAAAAACCCGATTTGGTGTGCAGTGTAAACGGGGCCTAATTTGTCAATCAATTTTGTCATTGCATCAACATGCATTTGTTGTGATTTATTATTGTCCTATTTTAGTCATGGAAAAATAGGTTGTTGACAATATCCAAGACTAAAATGTTTAGTCAACAAAATTAACATTGGCCAGAAACAATGCCCAGTGAAGGATGGTGTAGCAAGATTGTTGTCCGGGTGGAAATTTTGTAGAACGGTGGCCCCGGGAGATTTTCGAGAGGGCCACTGAATTTTGTGACTCTCCTGGGAAAATCAAGAGAGTTGGCAAGTATGCCTCAAACCCCTAATTCTGTCTCCTAAACACGGCTTATCAAGGTTTTGTGGTCCCTGTTTTTGGTTTGGTTCTCCCATATATCCAAATCCTCCACCATCACCATTTATAACTTGTGCTTCTTACAAAATTATCTTAGAAAGCAAAACTTAAAAATGACTCCTCTTGCATGTCCTGTATCTGACTCATCTTGATGAGATATCATGTAAACCTTTTCATCATGTTACCTCTTTAAAACATTATCTTTCTCTTCTAGTCAAATCACTTTTTCCTCCAGTCCCATCCAATTGTTCACAAAGTATTGCAGTATCAACACTAATTTTTTCAGTATCTTTTTTTCACTTCCTTAATGCTTTTTGACAAGTCTTTCATGTCCTCGTGCTGTTAATCCAACCTGGCAAACACTTCGTTTAGCCAAGTTAATTCATTAAAAAATATATCTCTGATATAGTTAGGATACTTTTGTAATTATATTGTAGCTTAGCTTAGTTATGTATCTCTGGTGAGTAGCTTCAGTGTAGTGAATGCAGAATAACTTGTTACCGTACTTAGCTTACAGTATTTTCCATGTAACTTGCGCAACATTGGTTAACTTGTCCTGCCAGCGGGTGTCGGCAGTCATAACTATTTTTAGTTTAGTTTCTCCGACAGACATTATTCAAGCCATTGGTGTCAGCAAACGATCTTGAGTTTTGGTCAAGATCTTTGCCAAAATAGTCCAAAAACTTTGAATCAATGCAGAGTTATTTTCATTCCGTCCTTCCTCATCAGAAGTGACATCAGAAAAAAAAAGTAAGGCATTTTGACCGCACCATTGACGTACCACGCAAATGCCAGACTCTGCGTGTGCTGCAATTGAGATTCTAAAATGGGAAATCAATCCTCTGCTTTACCTACGACTTGTGTCATCTTTTGTAGGGAAAGTAGGGAGGCTGGCCCACAACAGATACTAAGTACATCTGTCAATCTGTGATGTCACAAATGGTCCAGTTAAGAAAGGACTACAAAACACAGCGTTCAGAGGCATCCAAAACTGTGTGCAAGCTCATGCTCAATTGCACAAATTTGACGCTTTAGCTTTAACTCGAGTATACAACATTTTTACAAAATGTACGAGTCAGAAAAAAGGAAAATCATCATGTCACAGGGGGCTTTTAAAATTATATTGGATCCCAGTGGGGCACAATAGGAAATGTATATTGATAAAACATTTCATTAATTGTATTGCTAATATTGTAATGATTTAATACGCTCTATTTCAAGTTCAATGGTTGTTATCACTTTTCTTCTTTTCTCTCGCTGGTATCCCTTTTTTGGTTATAATTTATTTATTTCAAACATGTTCAATGAGTTACACTGAGGAAAAACGTGTTTGCCATAGTACATTTCAACACACTATAGAAGCTGCACTTATTCATTCATTCATGTGCAATTACTGATAGTTTATTTACTTCCTGTCTTTAAACAACAGAAAAGAAGATGGAGAGTAGAAATGGGATTTAGAGCTCTCTGCAGCAAGACGGATCTTGAAGAGCCATTCCTTTTAAAGAGTCGCTCAGAATGCTGTCTCGTTATATATTTTTTGGACCTAAATAGTAAAATTTTTTGGGTGGGAAATTTAAAAAAATGTTAATTATAATTTAATTTGGGTAGGGTTGTCAGTGTAAAAATTCAGTAAGGCGGTTATACCCATGCTTCGAAAGTGAGATCATTATTTTGTCTTTTCTCAAAAAAACTATAGAATCTACAAATAACCCCCATGCAAATCAACTTTACTATAATTTTTTTCCACGAGAGAATTTTAACAATACAGGAAAAATTATGGTCTACACAAAATACATCTACATGTGTAAAAAGAAACAAAATACAATAATAATCCAATAATATTACATAATATATATATAGCAAATGTTTTTTTTAGAAAGTATATATTTTTAAATATACCAACAAGTAAATATTAATAATGAATCACAAATACGATTTATTAAATAATTACAAAAAATATTTTAAATACAATAATTTCAGAAATTATTGAAAACTGTAAGACAGTTATATAAATAGATAGAAAATAAATTAACTAAGTTAAATAAAGATATTATAGACAGTCTATTATACAAAGTGCATGAGTAATAAACTGATCTACACATTGTGGTGTATAATGCCGGATATAGACCAGGGGTCGGCAGCAATCAGCATACAAAGAGCCATTTCAGCCCATTTTATTTCTGGGCATAACAAAGCAAATCGCCAAATTATTTTGAACATAGAAAAAAATACACGGGTCCTTCCCTTATTAATGAATTTTAAAAAATCAACTCGCTCCAATATTCTGAAGGCATACAACCACGGCATATTTAATTTGACTAAAAAGGGAAAACAACAACCTCATCATCAATGAAAGAAAATTTATAAAAATGCTATTAAATAACATTTTTCTTTTTTGATCCATCCATTGCTAAAAACAATAACATTTTGGGAGAAAATACAAAATAATGATCTCACTTTCGAAGCACGGGGATAAGGTACCGCCTTACTGAATGTTTACAATGAAAACACAACCCAGATTAAATTATAATTAATATTTCCCACCAAAAGAAATTAACTATTTAGGTCCCCCAAAAAACGGCTCAGTGGCCTTGTGGTTAGAGTGTCCGCTCTGAGACTGGGAGGTTGTGAGTTCAAACCCTGGCCGAGTCATACCAAAGACTACAAAAAATGGGACCCATTGCCTCCCTGCTTGGCACTCAGCATCAAAGGTGGAACTGGGGGTTAAATCACCAAAATGATTCCCGAGCACTGCCCACGCTGCTGCTCACTGCTCCCCTCACCTCCCAGGGGGTGAACAAGGGGATGGGTCAAATGCAGAGAACACATTTCACCACACCTAGTGTGTGTGTGACAATCGTTGGAACTTTAACTTTAACTTAACAATTGCTTGGCAGCAAGATATGATGCATAGGGGCTGTGACATACATTAAAATATGTTTTATTATTATATGACAAAATCCCAGAACTGTCCAAAATAACAACTGTTAAATAAAATAAAAATGTATAAATTAAGTAACCATTATTTGTTGACATTTTGTTTCAAAGCCAAAGGGAACCACGGCGGAGGCATGAAAGAGCTGCATGCGCTCCAGAGCCACCGGTTGCATACCTAATACTGGAGTAATGACATTCATGATAACTTAATAGTATGTCTATCTAATCTGTATACGCCAGATAGACATCAATAAACCTCACGTTTAAAGTGTATCTTGTGCATGTGTGAGATGTCATGTGAGCGCTTTTGTACGCCCTGTTTTTAAACCAATGGCTGTGTGAGTCATGAGCGGCCCGGAGCTCCAGCAAAAGCCTTTATTATCCGCCGCCACTGATTCCTCTCCCCACTACACGACACGCTGCGACCGTGGCTGGCTCCGCCATGGAGGAGCGCGTCGGATACATCACCCGCGTCCAGAGCTTCAGCGCCTGTCACCGTCTTCATAGGTACTTTCCTCATGTTACTGTGCCGCCTTACTAACTAAAGGTTCGCTGTCGCCTCCGTGACTAAAAAAACACAGACGCGAAAGCAAACGTATTTGATCATTTTTATTTTCTGACGGTGTTTCTTATGACCTGCAAACATAAAATCGCCATTTGACTCTTTAACTGATGTGTTAATTAGCTTGTACTGTCGTCGGCATGACGGCCGACGCTTCTTCCTCACTGTGCCGTCTCCCAGCGAGGCTCGCCGGCCAGAGAAACACACACACACCGCCTGGTTCTCCTCGCACACACACATACAGGATTTAAGCAAATAGTTATAAGGACCTTCCATGATATTGTATGGGTGTTTGTTTCAATTCTAATTATTTAACCCTAATGGTGCAGCTGCGTAATGTGGTCATGGAAAAATGTTAATCTGAGGGGTTAAATTATTAGTACATCCATTGTTGCTAATTTCTCAGCAAGGAAAGCAGCCATTGGCTGTACTAATGGTGTGTTGTGAGCTCTTTAGTAAGGAAAGCAGCCATTGGCTATACTAATGGTGTGTTGTGAGCTCTTTAGTAAGGATTGATTGATTGATTGATTGACACCCGCGGACCGATTGGTACCGGGCCGCACAAGAAATTAAAAAAAAAAAAAAATTTTTTTTTTAAAAATTGAATCAACATAAAAAACACAGTATATACATTATATATCAATATAGATCAATACAGCCAATAAGCACACATGATTGTATTTCTGGGACAAATTTTCAAGTGTTGACCGGTCCGCAGCTACAAAAAGGTTGGGGACCACTGCAGTACAGTACATATTCCGTACAATTGACCACTAAATGGTACCATCCGAATACGTTTTTCAACTTGTTTAAATCGGGGTCCACGTAAATCAATTCATGGTAAAGTAGCTATTGGCTGTCCTAAAAGTAAGTAGCTATTTTAGGTAATGGCTTCATTTGCATAATTGATTGCAGTGAATGTTGTAACGTAAAGTGTGGAGTCCCCCCAAGGTTCAGTCTTGGGGCCGACTTTATTTAACATCTATATGCTCCCACTAGGACAAATCATGCAAAATAATAACATTGACCATCATTGCTATGCCGATGACACCCAAATCTATGTAGCGCTATCACCAAATGACTATCGCCCCATAGATCCTATGTGCCAGTGCATTGAACAAGTCAAACACTGGATGTGCCAAAATTTCCTACAACTAAATGAAGATAAAACGGAGATAATTGTTTTTGGTGCTAAAAAAGAAAGGTTTAAAGTCGTCCAACACCTTCAATCACTGTCCCTGAAAACCTCAAATAAAGCCAGAAATCTTGGGGTTATTTTAGATTCTGATTTACATTTCGACAGTCACATCAAATCAGTAACAAAATCGGCCTACTATCACCTCAAAAATGTAACAAGACTTAGAGGGCTCTTGTCAGCTCAAGACTTAGAAAAACTTGTACATGCCTTTATTACCAGTAGGCTAGTCTATTGTAATGGTCTCCTTGCAGGTCTTCCCAAAAAAACTGTCAGGCATCTACAGCTTGTTCAGAACGCTGCTGCTAGAGTTCTAACAAAGACCAAAAAATGTGAGCACATTACACCAATTCCTAAATCCTTACATTGGCTCCCTGTACATCAGACAATTGATTTCAAAATCCTCCTGCTCACATATAAATCACTACATGGTCTAGGGCCGAAGTATATCACTGATATGCTCCCACTATATAAGCCCTCTAGATCACTAAGATCTTCTGAGACCAATCTGTTAGTGGTTCCCAGAGTAAACTCAAATCAAGGAAGAGCATCATTCAGTCACTATGCAACAAATAGCTGGAATAAACTTCCAGTCTCTCCCCAACTCTGACTACTTTTAAAACTAGACTGAAGACTTTTATGTTCACCTTAGCCTTCAGCTAAATCTTTTAATCTTTTAACTTTTAACTGTTTTTATTTTTATTGTCTGCATTTTAATTTTGCTTTTATTTTCTTTCATTTCACTTTGTTGTCTGTGAAGCACTTTGAGTCTGCCTTGTGCATGAAAAGCGCTATACAAATAAAGTTGCCTTGCCTTGCCTTGCCTAGGAGGGAGGAATGCTGTTGTGGGAGGAAAACGAGTTGAGTTGCTAAGTATGATCGGAGCTGTAAATTAAACTTTCTTAAACTCGGTGGAAAAGGGGTTAGTGCCTCACAATACGAAGGTCCTGGGTTCGATCCTGTGCTCAGGGTTTTTCTGTGTGGAGTTTGCATGTTCTCCCCGTGACTGCGTGGGTTCCCTCCGGCTTCCTCCCACCTCCAAAGACATGCACCTGGGGATAGGTTGATTGGCATCACTAAATTGGCCCTAGTGTGTGAATGTGAGTGTGAATGTTGTCTGTCTATCTGTGTTGGCCCTGTGATGAGGTGGCGACATGTCCAGGATGAACCCCGCCTTCCGCCCGAATGCAGCTGGGATAGGCTCCAGCACCCCCCGCGACCCGGAAAGGGACAAGCGGTAAAAAATGGACGGATGGATGGATGGATGTTGATTCTTGGGTTGTTTTCTTTAAATCTTTAAATCAATTAAAATATTAGAAAATGAAATTTGATCAACAGACCAGAGAGTTGTGACATTATTTTCATCTATTGACTGGCTTATTAACATCAACAAATTGGATTGGGACGTTGCAGTGAATTATTTTAGCGTGACATGACAGTAAATTCATATTTACATTTACATCATGCTCTTGATACTAGGGCGAAAACAGCGGCAGCTTATTTGCACATGCGGATGTTATTTGCAGTCTGGACTTTGAGTGGTGAGGGTCTCCGCTCTGCTTGCACAGCAGACTGACCCGCCCGTGAGTGCCTTGGAACAGGGGAGGGGCTCACGGCAGCACCCGCCATTGCTCATTGCAGACAGTAACTGCAGCATGTTTTCACCTTAGAGTCTCCAAGATACAAAAAAAGTATCCAAGACACAGAAAAGCCTCAAATTACACTGGAAAAAGGTGCTAGATTTTTCACTTGTAGCTGTTTACAAAAAAGTTGCCAAGAGGATTTGGAAAGTCACCAGACTTAGAGGCACTGGAAAAATGTTAATCTGAGGGGTCAAATTATTAGTACACCCATTGTTGCTAACTTCTCAGTAAGAAAAGCAGGTATTGGCTTTTCTAATGATGCATTCCAGTTGTATTGGGAAGTCGGAATTTCCGAGTTCCTATTCGGAAATTTAAACTGGAACGCCCCCCTATGTTGGATGTCCTACTCGAAAAGTCGGAGAGTCCTTGACTCCTCACCACTCCCAAGTTGACTTCAAAGATGGCTGCTCTTTTTGTAAACAATAATAGAAGCTTCTGTAATATTTGGCGACACATCTAGCGACTTTTTCTGGTGATATTGGAGACTTTTGTATGTCTTGGAGACTTTGAGGTGCAAGCACGCAGTAATTACAGTCCTCAGAGAGCAGTGACTGGTGCTGTCGGTTAGCGAGTGCTGCTGCTGCGCGAGTGGACAGCGGAGAGCCTCACCCGCATGCGTAAAACATTTGCCGTCTGGGCTTTTATGGTGCGTTCCATTTGTAGTAGGAAGTCGGAATTTCCGAATTCGTAGCCGTAAGTTTCGACTGGAATTTTAAATATAAATGTTTCTTGACTGTCACACTTAAAAATATTTGGTTTGCCTCACCTTTGTATCTTTTCTACAGTGTCTGCAGAAACCCTTTGCAATAAATTATGCAAATGAGGCGATGACGTCATCTTACGACTTTTAGAACAGCCAATAGTTACTGTCCTTGATGAGAAATCGGCAACACTGCGCTCATAACTCGGCTGTGACGTCATTCCCAGCGCTGACTTCCAACTTTCGAGGTTAATGGAACAGACCATAAAAGTCGTCGATGACCTCATTGTCTAGTTTGCAAAATTGACCATGACACACATGCATGGCATTGCAATTGACGCAGAATAAGGTTGTGGGAGAGACAAAACATTAAAAGCCAAAGAAATATGCTTACAACAAATAAGAAAATGTCTTCTGTCAATTTGTGCTTTTGTTGGTGTTTGTTTTGCAATTCATTTGCAGTCTGCACACATTTTTTGAGCTGTTTGCAGCTAATAGATTAGATGTTTTGTATTGTCATTACACACTTTAAACAATAAAACTTGGTTCAGATTTCCACATCAATATCTAGCAGCGTTAGGATGTTTAAAGAAATACCATAAATATAATAATAGAAATATAAGCAGTCAAGCAGTGATAGAAGGATGTGGCAGTCTTAAGCAGCATTGAGATCACACACAATAAAATGTAATTATGCAAAATGTATCACTATTTATTAATTAATTAATGATTTATTTTTTTATTCAAGGAGTATATTGTGAACAAATTGAGAACAAGAAGTGAACAAAAGTGTTAGCAGTTGCTATGTAATGGAAATGGTGTAGGGTTAAATAAGCTCTGCTTCTTTGTCCTCCTTTTTAAACATGTTGAAATAGAAACTGGAAATTGTGATGAATTGTAATTGTATGCATGTTCGAAATACACTCAATCCATGAACCTCAGTGGTATACACAGATCCACTTATGTGTAGCAACAATCAGACCTTGCTGGTTTTTGTCATGTAAAAATGTGCTTAATTATAATTGCCTAACTGAAAGGATCAATATTCAGTAGTACCTCAGTTTAAGAGCTTAATTGGTTTTATAATGGAGCTCATAACTCAAATCACTCCACGATTTAATATTAATAACGATTTAGATAATTAAAAACTAATTAATTGGTGATTACCCCCCCAAAAAAACTAGTTCATATTTTCAAGATGTAACGTCTTTTTAAAAAAAACTAACTTTTTGATAATATTGTATAAAAAACATTACTATTGATTATAATACAAACAACTACAATAGGTTTATGTAGTAATGTAATAATAATCCACAGCATTTACCTTGTAGCATGAACTTCTACAGTATCTCCTTCCAGCTGCTTCTCTGTCAACCACGATCAGCAGCTTTCATATTTACATGGATAAATGTCCGCCATTTAGATCTTTGTTTTTTGCATTTTTGGCTGGCGATAAGACTTCTTCCGCTTTAGTATGGTGCAGACTAGCATTGATACACTCAAATTGCTTCACCAGGTACACTGCACTCTGTCATGTTTGTGATAATTATTTTTTTTATTCAATGAATATCATCCACTTCTTCTTAGCACTGTCCTTCACACTCACTTTATTATTTTTTCAATGGTTGGAAGTCAAAGTTATGTCGATCCCTAGCTATAAGCTATGCTAGCAGATAAGACCAAATGTTTTGAACACATTTTACGGGGTTTGCTGTGGCGTTTGCTACGACAACTAATGGTGGGAATGCTTGTCCTAAAATGTTTGCTGGCAAAATACTCCGAATACCAAAAATGTAAAACAGAAGTAGATAAACAACCCAATAATATCAACCTCAAATCACTCCTTTCAACTCTCAAAAAGCAATGCAATAAATTAAGAAATAAGTCAACCAACCTGACTAAATCCTTAAAAAAAAATTACATTAACGACAAAATAGAGGAAAACACAAATAAGCCACGTGAGCTCTAGAAAATTCTCAACAACCAGCTTCCTGGTTGCAGCCAGAAACTTTAAACCAGACTCACCAACATCAGCATCAAGGAGGGTGACTCCCTCATTACAGACAAAATGGAGGTATCTAGCAGACTTAACACCTTTTTCACCAGCATAGCCGCAACTCTTGTCAACAAGCTGTCCCACCACTCTGGTCGCTTTGGTGTAGAACACATTAAAGCCTTCTACAGAAAGCTAGGAGTATTCAACGATGATTTCAAATTAGAAATGGTCACAGCTGATGAGGTGTTTAAAAAATTGAGCGCGCTCCACCCAAACAAGGCCACCGGCCTTGATAATATTCCCTCCAAATTCCTCAGGAACTCTTGCCTCCATCATTGCCCCGATCATCACGCACATAATAAACCTATCAATTACACAAGGCCAAGTACCAAAATATTTTAAGATAGCAAGAGTAGCTCCCCTCTTTAAAAAAGGAAGCAAATTGGAACCTGGCAACTACCAACCTGTTTCTATTCTCAGTTCCATTTCGAAAGTAATGGAGAAAATAGTTTATGAACAGGTCGATAGTTACCTTGCCACTAATAAGCTCATGTACAAATTCCAATCCGGTTTCAGAACTAACCACTCCACTGACACATGCCTTCTCTATCTGACCGACCACATCAAACATGAGGTGGACGCGGGCAAATACTGCGGCATGGTCATGCTGGACCTTCAGAAGGCCTTTGACACTGTTAACCACGCTATACTGTTGGATAAGCTCAGAGCAACTGGATTTAACAAAACCTCATGGAACTGGATGCAATCTTACTTGGAGGGGAGGGAGCAGGTGGTAGAGGTGAACGGCACCGTGTCCCCCCCCCCCCCCCCCCCCTCTCGGTGAGCTGTGGAGTCCCCCAAGGCAGTATATTGGGACCTTTACTGTTCCTAATATACATAAACGACTTGTCATCGGCATGCGACTGTGAATTGTTTTTGTTTGCGGATGACTCTGCCCTGCTGGTATCTGACAAGGACAAGTCACAGGTGGAGAAAATCCTCAGTGCTGAGCTCTGTAGAACTTGCACCTGGCTCGCTGAAAACAAGCTATCCATACACTTGGGTAAAACGGAATCCATCCTGTTTGGGTCCCACATCAACCTTAAGTAAGTCAATGACTTCACTATAAAAGTGGGTGACATTGTTATCACCAGGAAAGATGAGGTCACCTACCTAGGTTCCATTCTAGAGGCTAACCTTTCCTGTGATAAAAGGGCAACCAAGGTAATCGAAAAGGTTAACCAACGAACGAGATTTCTCTACAGAATCTCCTTTTTGGTTAACAAAAGCACCATGAGGATTCTGGCGGGAACTCTCGTTCAACCCTTTTTCGATTACGCATGCACCTCCTGGTACCTTAGCACCTCCAAAACCCTCAAATCTAAACTCCAAACATCCCAGAACAAGCTAGTCAGGTTACTTCTAGACCTCCACCCCAGATCCCACCTCACTCCTACCCACTTCTCCAAAGTGGGCTGGCTCAAGGTGGAGGACAGAGTTAAATAACTTGCACTGAGCCTAGTCTATAAAATCCACTACCTCTCCCTGATACCGAAGTACATGTCAAACTACTTCCTTAACGTAAATGACCGCCATAACCACAACACCAGGGGGAGCTCCACTAACCACGTTAAACTCAGATTCCGAACTAACAAAGGTCTTAACTCATTCTCTTTCTATGCCACATCAATGTGGAATGCGCTCCCAACAGGTATAAAAGAAAGGGCATCTCTATCCTCCTTCAAAACCGCAATAAAAGTTCACCTCCAGGCAGCTACAACCCTAAACTAACACCCTCCCCGGATTGCTAATAATCAAATGTAAACAATCAAATGCAGATACTTTTTCTTATGCCTTCTGATCTCTCTCTCTCTCTCTCTCGCTCTCTCTCTCTCTCTCTGTCTCTCTCTGTCTCTCTCTCTCTCTCTCTCTCTCTCTCTCTCTGTCCACTACTTGCTGTCCATATCCTACCCCCCCCCCCCCCCCCACCCCTGATTGTAAATAATGTAAATAATTCAATGTGATTATCTTGTGTGATGACTGTATTATGATGATAGTATATCTGATAGTATATATCTGTATCATGAATAAATTTAAGTGGACCCCGACTTAAACAAGTTGAAAAACTTATTCGGGTGTTACCATTTAGTGGTCAATTGTACGGAATATGTACTTCACTGTGCAACCTACTAATAAAAGTGTCAATCAATCAATCAAACTTAAATCATAACAATTAGCCGATAGTCAGGATGTAACGATATGAAAATTTTACAATTATTGTTGTAGTTATCATTATTATAACGGTATTGCAGTATGTACTCAAAAGTACTATATTTTTTTAAAATTAAGTGAACAACAAAAGTTTTCCTTGGCAGAAAAAACATTAAAGATTGTTCTAACTTCTTAAGAGCTATATTATTTTTTAAGTGTTTACATGACTTGCATGTTAGCATTTAAGATAGCTAGCAGTCAGCGTGCTAGCTGCTATCTAGCGATCAACGCGGAAGCTGCTTCTCCAGGAAATGAGCAGTGGCACCGTGCCTTTAGTTCATCGAAATGCGGTACTTAATCAAGGTTTTACGATAATTCAAATGTGTTCCTATTACGTTCCCACACTGTACCGAACCATGATAATGGCGTACCGTTACATCCTTAGCTAATACAGTTGCCTCACGAGGTAGTGGTATTAAAACTGTGATGTTAAACTAAGTTCCTAACTTCATATAAACTATTGTATTTATGAGGTGTGCCTGAAGACAGCACTTTCAGATACTGTCTCACTGTTTTTCCATGTAGCCTCCAGTTAATTTGTTCAGGGCATCAGTGTCTTTTCACTGCAATACATTTCATTCACATACATGTTATTCATGGTTCTTATCTGCTTTGTAGCATTCACCTTAGCGATGAAGAAAATAAAAGAGTCTATGGGAAATGCAACAATCCAAATGGCCATGGACACAACTACAAAGGTTGGTGTTGTTTCAATTGCCTGTTTCATATGTTGTGTCAGTAAAAACATGCAGTGCAGGAAACAAGTGCTTCTTACATCTGACCAGAAGTGTAGATACAACATATTAAAACAGAAAATAACAGTAACAGTAAATAAACAAAAATATTAATAATCCATACATTTCCTACCGATTGTCCGTCATATTTTTGACAAGATAATCCAATGAGAAATGACACAATATGTTACTTAGGTTGATTGGCAACACTAAATTGGCCCTAGTGTGTGAATGATAGTGTGAATGGTGTATGTCTATCTGTGTTGGCCCTGCGATGAGGTGGCGACTTGTCCAGGGTGTACCCTGCCTTCTGCCCGAGTGAAGCTGGGATAGGCTCCAGCACCACCCGCGACCCTGAGAGGGACAAGAGGTAGAAAATGGATGGATGGATGGACAATATGTCACTGCATACTACAGCAGCTAAATTAGGAGCCCTTGTAACCTGTTTGCTTAATTACTGCTAAAAATGAAGTTTTCTAGTAAGTTCACGACGTTATTTAATGACAAAATTGTTATTTGATTGCAATAAGAAACATACTGTATGTTTAATCAATCATAAGATTTTTTTTGTTAAAATAAATCCAATAATGCAATTTTTTTGGTCCCATTTATTTAAAAAAAATATTGAAAAGTATCAAAATACTTTTTGGTACCGGTACTGGTACCAAAATATTGGGACAACCCTACTGTCTTCATTAATATGCAAAAAATATGCTGATCATCAAAACGGCCATGATACTGGGAAGAAAAATGCAACTACATTAAATAGCAGGCCCAAAATTATTTATCAACACTCATCACTGTTTTGCAAGCTCTATTTTGCGTTTTATTTACCACGTCTGAAAAGGACGTGCAAACTGACACAGTTCCACATGACTGTGAGAGAGGACTGCTCGCGCTGCAAAGACAGACGATGAACAGAGAATCCTCCATCCTACGTGTGTGTGTGCGTGTGTGTCAACATATTTGGACGGTCAGAAATAAACACATCGTCATGATTTTAATAGTTGATAGATTACTTAAGGGGGGAATTTAAACAAACTCATTGAATGCGTTTTGGCGTCATTTAATATTTTTTCAATGGCATTCTTTTTTTTTTAACATAGGATATATATTTGTAACATACTGTATATCCTATATGATAAACATTTCTTGAAGTATGCATTTTTTTTGCATCTTGAGCACAGTGCAGCCTACCTCCCATGCACCTTCAGCAATTAAAAATAAAAGGAAAAAAATGGTGTCAATGTGTAGATGCACTAAACATCTGCTGCTAAAATGTTGTTTGAAAACATAGCAAAACGCCTCAGGTAGGGGCATGATAACATGAATGTGCAGTAAATGAGAGTGTCTCCATGGTGATGCCCTGTATGGTACACGCAAAATCCTCACTTAAGTAAGGTTGTCTGCACCAATTTTCAATTGTACACACAGTCTTAGTAGATCACACGCAACATGCCCACTAACAGTACACACTATTTTGTAGACTACACACACTGTTTAGCACAAGTTATTTGGATCTTAGTAAATCAGGCCCTAAGTACCATACAAGACAGAACACTACAATGGGTTATGGATGATCTTCCAGCATGACAAATCATTCAGTCAAGGCAAAAAAGCAGTAGCTCAAGAAGAAACACATCAAAATCCTGGAGTGGCCAAGCATTTTTCTGGACCTTAAAGGGGAACTGCAGTTTTTTTTATGAATTTGCCTGTCATTCACAATCCCTATGTGAGACAAGAACACATGTTTTTTTTTATACATTGTAAATCATAAATAAAAGCTAGCAATGAGTGGCTAACAATGCAGGTAATGGCATTTCCATCTATTCCGCTTATAAAGCGCTCTGAAAAACATCCAAAAACCTCCATCAGGGCTTAGAAACATGGTGTAAGTATACATGTAATATAGTAACATATTTTGGTCATTTTAAGTATTGCTGGAACATTTATTTTTGGGCACATTGATTTCACAGAGTGCTTCACAATGTTCACTATTTCCTTAACAACAACTATTACTAATCATGGCAGACTTCATGACAGCCAACAACTACTTTGGGACAAATGATGATCCAGAACCTTATAATTTTGAGCCTGAACATAAAAAGGATGAGCTCTCAGTGGGATGCCGACTGATGGTATGTTTATTTATATCAACACAAGACTTGTGTTCTCTGGTTAGGTAGTCATTGCAATCCTCAGGTAAAAATGTCGGAAGCAAACGAGCATATTGTCTTGTCTGCTGGGTATAAACTGAATGTCAAAGATGACCAACTTCTCAGTTTACAGCCACAACCAATTTACTATACAGGTGAGAGGCATGACTTAAATATAGTACAAACTTTTACCAACTTAGAGGCGATGCAGCAGCTCACCAGCTCAGTATGTCAATAGCCGCAGTAGCCAGTTATTTCTGTATTTAAAGCGCTGCTAAAAGTAGTTCTTCTGCGTTAGCGCTTTTAATAACAATGTTGGTAATACTTGGTTAATATGCAGGCCACGACAGGTAAATGAACTACTTTTGGTAGTGTTTGGATGTTTTTAGAGGTCTTTTTAAGTGTAAGCTACAATATTAGCCACCTCTAGCTCATGTTATTTTTTTGCAATTTAGAATACATAAAAAAGAGAAAAACATATTTGTGCTTGTCTCACATAAAGATTGTGAATGATAGACAAAATTACAAAAAAAGTTCAGATCCTCTTTAATCTAATCGAAAATCTACCAAGGAAGCTTGTATCCGTTTTGGAGAGACGAAACAAAATCCTTCCTTAGATTCACGCAATCCTGGTGTCCAACTACAAGAAATGTCTGATTTCTGTTGTACCAAGCCATGTTTTGTTTTGATATCAAATACTTATTTTACCTAATTAAAATCAAATACTGTAAATGTATAATCTATACTGTTAGGAAAGATATTTGAGAAAGTGTACATAGGTAGTGTCTTTCCCAACTATTAACTATAACTTTTTGTTTCCACAGTTGAGATAACCGTGCGTGGGAAGGTGAGTATCAGACATTGCTTTTACTAAACTGTACAAAAAATATCAACTTTGTTTTCACTGTGCCATAATTTCATAAAGTTTTTACAATGACACAAGATTGATTTCAATCCAGAATTGCATTTATTTCACATATTAGTCAATGTTCACATTCCCAATTTCTCAATGTAGCTTATGTGTGGTCTATATGGTTCATAGAAATAATGTTCCACGCTCCCGGGACCTAGTCTTTTACAATTTGAACAACTTGTATCCTTGCGTCAGATCACAGAAGAAAGACATTGAACATACACTAAATGTAAATAAACAATATTTGGACCAGTACAGGGCACTTGAGCTCTTTTCACAGAATGTCAGAGATTTTTTGTCTTAATTTTGTTTGCTTTGCTTGCTGAGTGTCAAAAAATACATAATTAAATACATACATGAATCTTTAAGTAATTACTTAAATGTGTTAATTATGTGTTATTTAAATGTCATTTATGATTTCAATGTTATTATTTATTTAACTATCAATTGAAAGTTTAGTCTGTGTGATTATGTATTTCTTTTATGTGCATGTTATTCATTATGTATTTCTGCATAGATTGATAATATCACCGGTATGGTAATTAACCTGACAGACTTGAAGAGGTCGATAGAGGTAAGAAAACATTTTCCCTAATCACTTTACTTTGGTTTTACATCCACAATGTTTATGGCAGTTATTACTTTCACTTAGTGTAAACTTCTATCTTGTGGTTAGTCTGTTATTCTGCAAGAAACTTGAAAAATTAGGCAAAAGTTGGGTAATCCAATTAAATCCAAGTTAGCATTTATAAATATATATTTTTTTATAAACATTGTGATATTGTCAAATGAGTGGATGGAGACGTATTTGGGGGTATTCGTGTTTTTATTTTCTTCTTTCACAGAAAGGTTCCAACAATCGTATCCACATCTGCATGTGCATTCTTACAGCTGCTGATGTGGTAGCAAGCAGCTAGCACTTTATTTATTTATCTTATTTATTATTATCATTCTCTTTTAGGAAATTGAAATAATTTTGCCTAAAAAATGTCTCTATCCCGAAATTCCTTTACCACAGTCAGGCCTGGAACAAATTATTTAGTCCTGTAAATTAACAAGTTAAGTGGGGTCATTCACATTTGACAGTTACAGTATTTGAATATTTAAAATTTTACTAGTGGAAGAAGGCTGGCAAATTGTAGAGGTATTAAGCAAGGTTTAATTAGCTGTGTTACCTTTGCAGTTTTTCGCACAACAAAAGCGATATTTTAAAAACTTCAACAATGTACATTTGCGACTTGTATGTGTTTCCATTAAGGAGGGTTTTGCATTATGAGTCGTAATTCTCGTAAATCCTTGTCCCGCGACACTCCATTTTGAGGAAGATGGATGCTTTGGACAGAATTTTAAACTAGGAATTCACAGAAAAACTGTGGATTCAATGGCTACTTTGATATTGTTTAGTCATGTGGGTCTCTCCAAGTCTGCGGGTCAGCCTCTATTGCCGAGAAGGGACCTGCGAGACGGCCCGGTCGCCCCGGCCGACTGATAGTAAGCGAGACCGAGACTACTCGTCTGCCCTCGTTGTCCTGCATAGGGGCCCTGCCAGTTCGGTGTTTAGGTGCCCTGTTAATGCAAAAAAAGTGTTTCCATTTTGTTTTTGCGACGCACTTCAATATCGAAACGTCTGAAAAAGCACCTCATGAGAGCATAAAAATGTTTTAGCTATATTTGTGAGGTTTGTCCAAATATGGGTGTTTCCACAACCAGTTATTGGGATATTTAGGTTTTGCGCATTTCTAGATATAATGGAAATGGAGCTATTGATGTTGATACTTGCTTGATTCCCTTCTACAGGAAGTCATCATGAATTCACTTGATCATAAGAACCTAGATAAGGACGTCCCATACTTTGCCAATCTTGTCAGGTATGCATACGCTCAGATAACACATTTGTAGTAAGACGTTTACATACACTCACAATTGACATAAATGTAATTTGTCTTTTATAGCAGAACTGTCAAAGTTAACAAGATAACGCGTTAGCTATAAGTTCCTTTAATGGCTCTATTTTTTTTAACATACCGTATTTTTCGGAGTATAAGTCGCACCGGCCGAAAATGCCTAATAAAGAAGGAAAAAAACATGTATAAGTCGTACTGGAGTATAAGTCGCATTTTTTGGGGAAATTTATTTGATAAAACCCAACACCAAGAATAGACATTTGAAAGGCAATTTAAAATAAATAAAGAATAGTGAACCACAGGCTGAATAAGTGTACGTTATGACGCATAAATAACCAACTGAGAACGTGCCTGGTATGTTAACGTAACATATTATGGTAAGAGTCATTCAAATAACTATAACATATAAAACATGCTATACGTTTACCAAACAATCTGTCACTCCTAATCGCTAAATCCCATGAAATCTTATACGTCTAGTCTCTTACGTGAATGAGCTAAATAATATTATTTGATATTTTACGGTAATGTGTTAATAATTTCACACATAAGTCGCTCCTGAGTATAAGTTGCACTCCCGGCCAAACTATTAAAAAAACTGCGACTTATAGTCCGAAAAATACGGTATGTATATAAAACATTTATTTTTTTTAATGAGTCAAATGAGCGGAAAGTATATAAATACATAAAGATTGTTGATTAGAAAATAGAAAACTAAATACATTCAAAGGTATAACTGATAACTAATTAAAAGTCCAACATTTATGACATTCCAGCCACTGTTGAGTGTACATAAACTCTTGACCATGACTATCATGTGCTTTTTGTTTTATTAAAAGATGTTTTAAAAAAAAAGCCATTGTGTTGACTAATGCTAGATTTGAATAAATTGTAATATTATTATTACGGCTGTGACTTGAACTAATACTGCTTTTTGTTCTTCCCCAAGCACAACTGAAAACCTGGCTGTTTACATATGGGACAGCATGGCCGAAGCCCTCGCACCGAAAAATCTCTATGAAATAAAAATTCATGAGACAGATAAGAACATTGTTACATACAGGGGTGAATAATAAACATACAAAAGTGATGTTTATAAACTACAAAAATGGAATGGCTGTGTACTATACATTTTAATTTTTTGCTCGACAGGTACAGATGTCTTTAGTCTGGTAATGTTTGCAAGATGGTATAGTCCTATTGTTACTTTTATTTCAAAGATAATTTAAAGAGATAAGATAATACTGTAAAATAAATTGTTGATCAGTGATTTTCGACCTCTTGACTGAAATTGAAAATATATTGTTAAATTTAAACTGTATTGTCTCGATTGTTGTTATTTTAGAACAACACAAGATCCATTAACCAGTCATGAACGTATGTAATAACCACTTTGTTTTGAGTTATGAATAAAACAAAAAGACATTTACAGCAGGGGTCTCAAACTCAATTTACCTGGCGGTCGCCAGAGGTAGAGGCTGGGCCGCACAAAGTGTTCTGAACCTAGTGACTAAATGTGTGAACTACTTCTACCAGCAGGTATGGTGTCTCAGACCCATAATAGGCTTTAAATTATTATAAAATTCAAATTGATTATAAATATTGGATATTTGCACACTGTTAAATTCCCCAAGAGGTGGTCAGAGAAACTTATGTTTGCTTATAGGAAGTTGCTCTTTGCTGTGCTCAATGTGTGTTTGTTTCACTGTAATTTTTGTGTTTGCATTGTTTTTTATAGTGGGATTCGAGATTGCAACAATGTATTTAACTACTAACCACCCAGGATGTGTAGGCCGCAATTACGCCAAACCAGGGGTGTCAAACTTGTTTTCATTGAGGGCCACAACGCAGTTATGTAAATGTGAATAATATAAGAATATAAATGTATCCGGATTCACCTAATGATATTGTAACACAATTCCCGAAGCATTTGATTATTATTTATTTTTTTACATACACTGTAGAAAAAAAATCTATATTTTAAATTGGCAGCTCAGTCGCCAAAATGTTATTGTAAAATTGTTATGGCTTATTAATGTCAACTAAAAAAATTGACATTGTTTTTTACGGTATAATTCTGGCGAAGCTGCCAGGTTGTTGGGTTATTTTTACCGTAAAATCTATGGTTGTTGTTTTTACAGTGTATTACTGTAAATGTAAAACGGTACCACTTATTTTTTTACCGAAAATTCTACTTTCAGTTTTACAGTGTATAATTTGATGGATAACTTTGAACTAGCTTTGAAATCATAAGTCAAGCAAATATTTTAGTATTTGTTTTCATTTTAACAAAAAAATATTTGAATTTTTTATTTATTTTGCATCATTAGACAACATAATACTTTAAAATTGGTTACATTACATATATGTATTTTTTCTGTCAAAATTAAGATAGACAATAAAGTACTTTATTGAGGCTTATTATTTCCAGGCTCTCGCGGGCCATATAAAATGATGTGGCGGGTCAGACCTGGCAACCGGGCCTTGAGTTTGACACCTGTGCACTAAACTATGACATTAGGTTGAGAGATACAAAATATGGGCCTGCGGGACGCAAATGGCCCATATGGCCGCAAGTTTGAGTCTGCGGATTTACAGTATGTTTCACTGGGCATTCATGCTTTACAAACCCTCTTGTCTTGTGCGCTCTGCCTCTTATAAGCTAACAGGTGGACTTCCAAAAAAAATGTTTATTTTCAGTATAACTGAGTTAGTATGTATTCTATGTATTAACATACATAGAATTGCATTGCATATATATAGTTGTTTGATATTGTATTGTTTTTCAAGCAATATTTATTATATAAATGTTTTTTTTTTTTTTAAAAGGCATGTTACATGTTGAAATTGTGCTGTTTTGGGGGTAAAGCGCCGATTACATTATTTTCAATTTATTTAATGGCCGACTTTGATTTGAGGTATGAGTTAGGTCAGGAGTTTTCAACTTTTTTAAGGACCCCACAAACTGTTGGAGAGATGAAGCAGGGACCCCCTTAGTATTTTGTATACATTTGTGTTTTAAATTAAACTGGTTCTTAAGGTACTTTGTTATGGCACAATACTATGGTCAAATAATTTAGTATAGCGCCGCTAATCACTTGCTGACAACTGGCACACTAATCGCTAGCTGATAACTGGTACGCTAATTGCTAAATGACAACTGACGCATTAACCGGATGACCGCCTGGATAATCACAGATAACCAATCTAAGGTCAGCTCAACACACTGTGACTATAAGGCAGAATTGAGAGAATGCTGTTCTCATGGCGCTTCAGTTTGTTTTTGTGTGGAGAAGTGAGTACAGTAACTCAGAAACCTGCTTACTGGATGCTGCCCACTTCAAAGACAAGTATAACATATGCTCCACTACGTGAGGTTGATTTTACATGTGTAAAGGCATTAAGGAAACAACTGGATCAACAGATACCAACACTCAAGTAAACTTAGACTTAGACAAACTTTATTGATCCACAAGGGAAATTGTTCCACACAGTAGCTCAGTTACAAAGGATGGAAATGATAATGCACACAAGGGCACAAAAAGAGGGTGGAAACAAAAGGGATAAAGTAGACTAAAAATGTACCATAGTAGCAATATAAAATAATAACATATATGTATTATTTACATATTATATATACAGTATATAATATATACTGATATATTATATTTTTATATGATATATACAATATTGAACCTGCTCAGTAGCCTTGTGGTTAAAGTGTCCGCCCTGAGACTGGAAGGTCGAGAGTTCAAACCCCGGCCGAGTCATACCAAAGACTATAAAAATGTGACCCATTGTCTCCCTGTTTGGCACTCAGCATCAAGGATTGGAATTGGGGGTTAAATCACCAAAATGATTCCCGAGCACGGCCACCGCTGCTGCTCACTGCTCCCCTCACCTCCCAGGGGGTGAACATGGGGATGGGTCAAATGCAGAGGGTAATTTCATCACACCTAGTGTGTGTGTGACTATCGTTGGGACTTTAACTTTAATATATAACAAATCCCAATTACCATGTACAACATTACAGTATATGTAACAGCTGCAGCCAAAAAAAAGGGCAGCATAAAATAGAGAGTAGCTCCAACAGAAAATATACATTATAAACAAAGAGATATAACTAACATAGAAGCGGTCAGGTAATAGACACATATCATCTATTGCTGTATGTCGGGTGATTGTACAGCTGGATGGAGTGCGGAATGAAGGAGTTCTTGAATCCCACAGTGTTGGAACGAAGCTGAAGGAGCCTGTTGGAGTACGAGCGCCGCTGTCCCTCAATTGTCTGGTGGAGTGGGTGGGCAGGATTGTCTATGATGGCCAGTTGTTCGTCCAGTGTCCTCCTGTCCCTCACTACCACAAACGCCTCCAACACCTTAGTTTTTAAATCATATCCATCCATCTTCTTCCGCTTATCCGAGGTCGGGTCGCGGGGGCAGCAGGCCAGCCACTTCGTCCAGCTCCTCCCGGGGGATCCCGAGGCGTTCCCAGGCCAGCCGAAAGACATAGTCTTCCCAACGTGTCCTGGATCTTCCCCGTGGCCTCCTACCGGTCGGACGTGCCCTAAAAACCTCCCTAGGGAGGCGTTCGGGTGGCATCCTGACCAGCTGCCCGAACCATCTCATCTGGCTCCTCTCGATGCGGAGGAGCAGCGGCTTTACTTTGAGCTCTTCCCGGATGACAGAGCTTCTCATCCTATCTCTAAGGGAGACGCCGCCACCCGGCAGAGGAAACTCATTTCGGCCGCTTGTACCCGTGATCTTGTCCTTTCGGTCATAACCCAAAGTTCATGACCATAGGTGAAGATGGGAACGTAGATTGAACTGTAAATTGAGAACTTTGCCTTCCGGCTCAGCTCCTTCTTCACCACAACGGATCGATACAGCTTCCGCATTACTGAAGACACCGCAGCGATCCGCCTGTCGATCTCACGATCCACTCTTCACCTCACTCGTGAACAAGACTCCGAGGTACTTGAACTCCTCCACTAGGGGCAAGATCTCCTCCCCAACCCAGAGATGGCACTCCACCCTTTTCCGGGGGAGATCCATGGACTCGGACTTGGAGGTGCTGATTCCCATTCCACTTGCTTCACACTCTGCTGTGAACCGATCCAGTGAGAGCTGAAGATCATGGCCAGATGAAGCCATCAGGGCCACATCATCTGCAAAAAACAGAGACCTAATTCTGCAGCCACCAAACCGGATCCCCTCAACGCCCTGACTGCGCCTAGAAATTTGGTCCATAAAAGTTATGAACAGAATCGGTGACAAAGATAAATCATATCGTTTTGTGTATTACTGCGTTGTAATTAATTTCCTTAGACTTTAATAAAATAACTGACCTAAGATTGTTTGTTTATTTACATGCTATCAGTTTAGAAATATACTAAACCACTCCTTCATTCGTCATCAGCCTAATTTGCATAAACTACCCTATACTGTGAAATGCGGTGAAAACACTAACCACACACTTCTTCAGGAACCTATTATTTCAGGAACTAGAGCTTCAATGAACCTTTTTGGTGGGTAGCCAGCCTGTAACCACCCTAGACTGTGAGACTTCGCCCCCACCTTTACTCCAGCACAGTGAGCATCGCCACCCCACAGGGCTGTGTGCTGAGCCTCCCCCTGTACTGCCTCTACACTCATGACTGCAGTCAGTCCGGCACACAACAACAACATTATCGTTGAGTTTGCAGATGACACTGCAGTGGTTGGACTCATCTCCAAGGGTGATGATGTTACCTACAGAGAGAATGTCCTGAAGCCGACAGCCTGGGGTTCAGAGAACAACCTCGCTTTGAACACCAAGAAAACCAGCGAGATAATCTTCAACTATAGGAAGCATAGCACCGACCCATCCCCCTCTACAGTTCATTGACGGTGATCAGGTGGAGAAATTCACAAACTCGGGTAAATTTTTGTGTTGTCAATCAGCCTATTCCCTGCTGCATGCCTGTCAAATACTTGGCTGTGTTATGGTATTTGTAGTTGGACCAGGTCTGTGCCCTTGCGGTCAGATTGGATGAGTGGTCTGATAAAATCTTGAAACAGTCGATAATGCAGGTTTCTTTCCAAAGTATTTACGAAACACCATCGGCCTTGTTTCAATTACTTCCTCACGGTAAGGCCAACGCACTAAAGGTTGTAAGGCCAGATACATTAAGTTCAAAGTATCCAAGAAAGCCTTAGATAATGTAGCTCAGATGCACCAAAGCGATCGCTCAAGTCTGTGATTGGCAGATTCAGTTTAGGTCTAAATAGGGTTATAATAATCTTCAGAAATTTGCTGAGAGATGATTTCATGTTGTCACTCACTTAAGGGGCCAAAAAATGAAAAAGTTCCGTAAGTTGTTGAAGAGGTTCATTTAGCCTACTAATGTGTATTTATAAATGGTTGATTTATATAGGCTAGTAAGGTAAAGTTTTGTACCTGACAAGTTTCGGCTATCTTGCTTCTGCAGCCTTCCTCAGAGGCGTCACGTGATGTTAGTGTGACGTCACCACTTCAGGTGGGATGGAACAATCCATATAACACATCACAGAGGACGTCACACTAACATCACGTGACACCTCTGAGGAAGGCTGCAGAAGCAAGATAGCCGAAACTTGTCAGGTACAAAACTTTACCTTACTAGCCTATATAAATCAACCATTTATAAATAAATAAAAAAGTTCCGTAAGTGTTGCAAAACTTGGCAATCCAGTATGATACTTCACTTTGTCATTGTCATTTTCAAAGTTCTCTGGTGAATTAGCCTTCATTTTGTAGACACTATTATTTAAACACTTATTTTGTGTTTCCAGTTGCCTATTTTTCTCTTTTAATTCATTAACTTTTTGATCAGCAAGCTCCTGCTTCTCTGTGACAGTTGGTTCCTCTTCAACAGTAGGTGTCTCAGGGTTGGGTTCTGCCAAACGTCTGTCGATTTATCTTCAAAGTATCCACTAAATTTAAGTAGACTAAAGGCAGCTTCTGTGTTCTTAGCGGTTTCCTTTCTGTTTCGCAGGCTTTCATGACAAACAGCTGCTCCTTGGTGACTTTTCCCCAGCATAGGTTTTGTTGGGAATCCAGTATTCATTACACAATTTGCAGTTCATGATTATCTGTGAAATTCTCAAAATGCAAGAGAAAAGTTAACTCAGTTAAGGTTAAAGATCATGTAAATTTATGTTACTTACACACAATGTGCTGTAAAAGATGCATTAATTAATCTTAATAATTAGGTTTTCAGATAAAACAATAACACACATTGATACAATAGAAAATATTTGTACATACTGTACATATCCTCTGAATATTTGGTGTACTGGTGTAGCTGAGTAAATAGTTGTTTTTTAATTGTTGTTTGTGTGTGAACCTTGTCAAAGACTGCTTGTTTTGTTTAGGCAAAACAATATGTATGTATATGTTTTTCGGTAACGTCCAGTTGTTGCAAGACTGTTGTTAGCGACGCACACTGGGGGACGCGCATTAGTCGGCAGAATGTGACTACTTGTGAAGCAGAGAGTGGAACTGCTGCTGATTATGTGTGTGCCTGAATTAACCGTGTCCTCCTTGCTACTTTTTCATTCACAGGCAAAATAAACGTGCAGAACCTCAGAACTGGAGTGTCGAGAATTTTTTCGTCAGAGAGACTAATCAAAATCTGCTACATAAAACTGATGCTGTGACCTGGAGCGCACACCCTGACACAGGGCAGGGGAAAGTAGTCCACATAAATCTGATTCTGCAGGCCAACTTTTTGCCAGTTGAAATTGAGCGATAGCATGTGTTCTTCTTTGATAGTGACTCTGAGCAAAGTCGTGGACATCAAATGATCCATAACAGTGACCTGTTTCCTTCATCTGAGTTGAACCAATCAGAATATGCACTGCCAGCTGGGTAGCAGAGACCATTCCTCCAATAGTTCCCACGGCAATTGAAGACACAACCGCTGAGCTTTCTTAGATCCCCCTTGATAAAACTGAATCAGAATCCCAAAGCCCACAGACTTGAGGCAGTTTGCATGTTTGCATGAGCACCGAGCCAGATAGTCCAGTGAGGCAAAGTCGGTCAAGTTGTAAAGCCTGTAAATAGACTTATCCAGAACATGACACAATGAAACACAAAGGCGGGCAAAAGGGTCAGAAAGTTTGCCTGGATTTTATTTGTGTAAGTTACACCTACAGTAGTCACTCAGTGTACTACTAGTACAGTTTTCACATTGGTTCAACCTTAGGTAATGTTTAGGTTGGCGTCTTATGAGATGGTGTATATGGCACTTTCTTAAACAAAGTGGGTATTTGAAGTTTGGTCAGCTATTCTGATTTCCCTTTATGTTGGGAGACATGTGTCGCGCAGAGGCGTTTTTTTATAAATATTTGTACTTGCGCTAGTTTTACTAATTCTAACTCACCTTGTGCAGTTTTGTGAAGTTCAGAGGGGAGTATGTAGCTGAGTGAAAAAGCTATCATATCCTGCGGTGTGCAGTGAAGCATGTTTAGCTATTCCTCGTCCTGCAGGGATGATACTTGTATGAAACTTACTTTATTTGTCGCAATGGAGGAGAGGATTAGTGATTTAGAAGTAGCTAAAACACTGCCGACTGCGAATGGACAATCGCCGCTAGCTAGCTCTTCCTGAGGGCGTTTCAGTGTTATAACTTCACCTTTATCTTCAGTTTTTAGGCCAAAATGCGTCCGTTCTCCCTTTTCTGTCTACACACCGTGTCTGCTTGTAAGTACTCTGTGATTGTGCGCTGTCGAACATGCTCCTCTGCTCGTAAACCAGCAATGTCATGACGATGCGCCGTCATGCCCGGGAACCGGTACTTTTCAAACAGTGTATAGTACCGTTTTTGATCCATTAATACCGCAATACTATACCAGTACCGGTATACCGTACAGCCCTACAAGGAACACTTACAAGCAGAAACAATGTAAAGATAGAAAAAGGAGAACGGACACATGTTGGGTTAAAAAAATAACGATAAAGGTGAAGCTATAAAAACTGAAGCGCTGCTCTGCAAGAGGTGCTTAGCTCTTGCTAGCGACTCACGTCCATTGCAGTCAGCAGTGTGTAAATATGACCAATGTATGATCCTGTAACTACTTGGTATTGGATTGATAGCAACATTTGTCGTATCAAACAACAGACGAATAAGTGAATACTAGTGTAGATGGAACAAGTTTAAACAGAAAGTGAGCAGATATTAACATTAAATGAACAAGTAAATGGGTTATACTAGTATAGCGCTTTTCTACCTTCAAGGCACTCAAAGCGCTTTTACACTATTTCACCATTCACCCATTCATACACACATTCACACACACATTCACACACTGATGGCGGGAGCTGCCATGCAAGGCATTAATCACGACCATCAGGAGCAAGGGTGACGTATCTTGCTCAAGGATACAACAGACGTGACTAGGTTGGTAGAAGCTGGGGATCGAACCAGGAACCCTCAGATTGCTGGCACGGCCACTCTCCGAACCGCGCCACGCCCCCCAAGTACATTAATAAGCCTTTAATAATTTTGACAAAATATTTGAATGGGAAATGACACAATATGTTACCGCATATGTCGGCAGCCAAATTAGAAGCTTCTATTTGCTTACTTATTACTAAAAGACAAGTTGTCTAGTCGGTTTACTATCTTTTTTTATGACAAAATATTATTTGATTGTAAAGTACCGGTACTAAAATATTGGTATATGCTTCCAATTAGCTCATGTTCTAATTCCTAGTATGTGGAAGTAGGACCTGCTGACCCAGAGAACCAAGCAGTCAAAGTAGAGGAATTTATCAAAGTACTCCCACACTTCTCTGGTGGAAAGGTTCAAGTTAAAGTACCGGTGTTGGAACCCACCCACTTAGTATGACAGATAAAACAAATTAATAAAGCCGCCACAGAGGTTCATGAAATGAATAGTTAAATAAATACATCATGAAATAATGACCACCTGCTTTCGAAATGCCTACGTTTAAACAGTAACAGTCTAGCTGCTGACAGAAGCAACATGTATATTTGTTACATATATTTCATAGTTGGTTAGAATAAATAAATACAATGTATAAATATAAGTTCATATTGTACACATATTGTGATTAAAAAGGTATTTCCTTGGGTTAATTCATGCAAGCTTATGTTAACTTTATTTTTGTTGCAAAACCCATGTAAATTGGAGGGGAATATATTTTTGTTCCGGTTTGGTCACGTTGTTGGGGGGACAATTAATATGTGACGGAATTAAGGAAGCAGCATGAGACGACACGTGTTTGATGGAAGACGTTAATGGAGTCTCGGATTAAAAATAAACTTTATTCCCTTGGAGTTTGTGAGGCCAATGAGGTATGATTCTTACTGATATGTATTGGATGTCAGACTAATTGTAAATTCTGTTTTCTTATTTTATTAGTTCTGACGGCATTATATTTGGCATCGTTGTTACCGAGAAGAAGGCGTGGCTGAAATAAATGTGTGTGATTTGAGCAAGTAACCCCTGGCTGCAGCCCGGACCGCGGAGGGAGTAACAAACAGATTTGGCCAATAGATGGCGGCAGTTCCAAAGTATAATCGACTGCTACCCCAATCAGATATTACAAATTCCATAAAAATGTTTTACATTTTACTATAATTTTTCTTTTTATACTGTTCAACTATACTACTAGTGTAGTTCGCAGTAGTTCATAAATGAAATTCTATAAAACAAATATTGTTGTAGATTTGTAAAAATTAAATGCTTTAAGAAAAAACATGACATCTAAACTTTCCATGGAGTGCTGACATGGCAAAAATAATTGCGATTTTAAGGATTTCTGTGATGGCCTGTGTCCCTGCATAGGTTCAAATATGCAAAATTAACCTTGCCTCTAAAATGAGTTGTGTATATCTACAAATAAAACCGTACAAATTATGCTGGCATCACAATACTGCTCACTTGTGAGATCTTATCAGATTTTTAAGCATCAGTGCAGATGTGATTAGCTCTCGCTGAATAACATCGTGAAAAATGAAACCGAAATCTAACCTGTTTGCATGGCACTGACTGGTGCAGGTTTAACGACCGACTATTTTTTTTTGCACATTGCTTTTTTCCACTACTGAGAGCAAAAGGTTACATTCTTGAACTCACATGCGCACATGCTGACATCCGTTCAACCTGGCTGTCTACTCAACTCAAGCCAGAAACTGTTAACTTATAGCGTATCAATACAAATAATAATAATTTAAAAAACCTAACAAGATTTAAATTGTCAGAGTAAATAAATGAAAATGAGCTGTTCTTTTCACACGCCTACCTGTACTTAAAACAAGATAAATCACCTTCGGCTGTCACAGTTCCAATGTTGAAAGGTAAACATCATTTATTGCATGATTTCCTGCTGCCTGCAGCAAGCGGATTCCGCAGCCACGAGTGTGAGGCGACGACTTACTGACATATTGACACATGAAGCCAGACATCATAGGCATTACAACGCCCAAAGGGGATTTGCAGAGGAATAAACACCAAATCATTTGTGCAATCCTTTGTCAAACCGGCTATTACTACATGATTTACAAAATATGTTGCTGAACATAGATTATAGTTTTGTAAGTAGCCAGATAAAATATGTGTAGCTCACATACCATGGGATAACTTTCTGCACATTCCTTGTCATATAGGCTCAGCCTGCTTCAAAGGTAATTTTTTAGTTTTAACAGGTTTATGAAAGGAATATTCAAAACTGGAAATATTGTTTTCATTATAAACTGTAAGTAGATAAAGGTGTTCACGACCTCATACCTATTCCTGTGCAGAATGACAAGGATGAGTACCAAATTCAATATTTGTATAGTTTATTTCGGTACTACCAGTTATAGATTCATGTAAAACCTGATAGAAAACACTCAAATGTACAGTTAGGCTCCACTTTTCAAAATGCGCTAGCATAATGCTAATTAACATTGGGTTTGCCACAGACATGTTACTGATTACTGGGATGTATATCGTTAGGATTTTATCCATACCAATATTGACATTCCTTATCAATACTAGTATTCGTACGTAATTGCTGTAAATAAAGTTTTGAACAGATGTATTTTTTATTACCAAGAGTTTGTACTCCATCAACATCAAGTAACATCTCACATCAGGGAAGTTGTCTATCAACAACTGCTTTTTGAGTTTTAAAAAAAGTCAACTATGCTTGCAGTGCAAGCTGCAATGCTGTTGTTATGTCATCATCTTGTAAAGACCACACAGATCCACCACTGTGTTTTTATTCTGTACAATTACAATCAGCTTGAAATAATACTTATGTATGGCATCCATGTGCAGAGCACATACCTTTTCCCTGATATATTATATTAAATATAGTTAAATTTACACAATGACGAGTATGGAAAAAGTCTATCACCAGTGGGATCCTGTCAACAGGAATTTTGTCCCTCTTACAGTCAATATTCCCTCACGGTTGTGGACCAGCAGTGCATTTCACCACCTCCCACTGGTGAGCTGAATTTGATAGAAAAGGCTATTACTAAATATGTTGCTGTCTCTTCATCGACCAGCAAACAGTCTGCTTCTCGTGGAACATCACCCCTGTGAATTCCAACTGCGGAGATACAGATGTATTTCCCTTCCAGATCTGTTTTGAACATATTTTGACCACGCTCATGATGATCCTGTTTCTGCTGCTTCAGACACTGCCCTGCTGACTGACTTGATCTGTTTCCTGTTAAAGCCGAGATCTCAAAGTCACTTCTGGAAAGAAAATGCAATGAACCCACAGCAGCCTACTTCACAATGGAATATCGGTAGACCCTCCAACTTCTTTCTCTGCATTCTGCTATCAAATCTTCTTATTTTGTCAGCTTCCTTTCATGTTCATCATCAATTTTATCTTCCCAGGGTACTGTCAACTCACCAAAAATGACTTCTTGGCGTTCCCAGACCATAACACAAAAGGTTGGAGCAGTGCAATTGCAATGTCATATAATATAAATATAATATAAAACAATATAATCAATTAGGGCAGCACGGTGGAACAGGGGTTAGTGCATGTGCCTCACAATACGAAGGTCCTGAGTAGTCCTGAGTTAAATCCTGTGCTCGGGATCTTTCTGTGTGGAGTTTGCATGTTCTCCCCGTGACTGCGTGGGTTCCCTCCGGGTACTCCGGCTTCCTCCCACCTCCAAAGACATGCACCTGGGGATAGGTTGATTGGCAACACTAAAATTGTCCCTAGTGTGTGAATGTGAGTGTGAATGTTGTCTATCTGTGTTGGCCCTGCAATGAGGTGGAGACTTGTCCAGGGTGTACCCTGCCTTCCGCCCGAATGCAGCTGGGATAGGCTACAGCGCCCCCCGCCACCTTGAAAGGGACAAGCGGTAGAAAATGGATGGATGGATGTTAGGTGGCGGTGCCATGTAGTGGCGTCAAGACAACGACTAGGCAAATGTTATCTTGCTTCACAACAACTTTACGGATTTTTATATTTATTCCGCCCTTGCTACACATTTCCAGCGTATGCAGCTAGACAGATAGTTATTAGCTCGAAAAGAGGGGAGATCCAGAAGTTTTGTTGAGGATTGATATTCCTTCTTATGAGTTATTTTCTTTCCTCAGTTTTATTTCTTCATAGTTTTTCCTTCATTTGTAAGGAAAAAGTTTGTAAGACTGAAAATATAAACACAAATTAGAAGGTTTAGTGTCAATGCATTCACACAATAAACTACAGATGTTTCACTTCTATAGAAATCAAACATCCACAGCATTATATTGCACACAATTATTGTAATGTAACACAAGTAAACCTGAAGCGTAGCGCTGTCGCCCTCTGATGGTCAAATTTTGCGCTACAAGTATAAACAAGCTTTGATAGTCAAGAGTTGCTCAGCCAAAAACACATCTATGAATATAAAGGACCTCACAAAGTCAGCGATTTCAATACAGGACAAACTCAATATTGCTGTGCACAATATGCACTTAAAAAGACCACTTACTTGTCAGATCTTACTAGTGTATTTTTTATGCGCAGCAGCGCTACCTGAAGTGAATGTGACAGCGTGTTATTTTTAGGATGGTCAGCTGGATATAAAACAAAAACTATCCAACAGCTGTATCATTTGTCCAGCATCATAACAATCCTCCAGGCCCGACCCAATTAGGAACCGATACCGGAACTTGGTATACATCCCTACTAATTAGCAATCGAGATTTTACATGGCGATATAATCACTTCCAAATTTGGTAATGAAAACTACAACTAAGATGCATGTTACAATCAAACAGCTGGTGTAAAAAACACACCACAGTCTACCAGACCTAGGCAAAATATGGCCCGTTATGATTTTCAATCCGGCCCACCGGACTTCTATGTAATTTTTTTAGACCTTTACCATCACCATTGTGATGTGCAATGCTGTTTTTAAATGACTAAGTCTTGAACTATAGAAAGTATTTCAATGGACGAAATCTGCGCTTTTGGGTGTTATACGAGTTATTACGGTAATCTACGTCACAGCAGCTCAGATGAGGAACAAACCAAAGTGGGGGGGCGTTTGTTTTTAGAGCAGCCAGCCCGAAACGCGTGTGTCAGGAACAGATGCAGAAGGAGATTTTTATATGTTAATATATCATATTGTAGGTGTTTATTACACTTTGCGATGTTCATATGTTGTTAATATTCAGTGTTTTATTGTTCATAGTTAATATTGTAAATCCCACTTTCTTTATTTTCATGTACATTTTGGGTGTCCCATTTAGTAAAAAAAAAAGTAAAATTCCATTCCGTTTTTTTTAGGTGTTTGTCATAATGTTTTTAGAATTCTATCGGACATTGTGACTTTTGGTATTAGTGTTCCTGAAAAAGAGGGACCCAAACACACATACTGTACAGCAGATTTTTACAGCTAAATGTGTATATATAATTTATACACACATACACTTTGGCCCTGTCACGCCAATTTTCTTCCCATTACAAAAACCTTCCTACCCCCCATTTACTTCCGGGGTCATTTCCGCTTACGTCATTTCCTCTTACGTCTTTGACAGCAATTGATAGCACTTCGTTTGACTCTTTTTTATAATACAGCGTTAACAAAACGTCTGTGTTAATCGGACAAGTATTAATCTGACAAATTAACTTGAGGATATTCCTGACTGCACATTTGACTCGTGGACATATGCGGAAATGAATAACAGTGTGCAATAAGTTAATTCATTATCAATCAACATTATTAAACTTTATTAAAACTAAATGTATTCGTTAAATTCAGTTTTTTTTAGTTCTCTGTGTAAGTGAACTAAATTATAATGCCATTTATGTGCACATATGTACCTCAGTGAAGTCAGATGACCCGTGGTCAGACAAACGACAATATTTAGAATAAGAACATAAAAATAAAGAAAAACCTTGGGTATTTCTTCAAGGCTTTAAAATGAGGCAAAAAACTGCAATGTAAAAATAAGTTAATTCATTATCAATCAACATTATCAAACTTTATTAAAACTAAATTTATTCGTTAAATTCATTTTTTTTTAGTTCTCTGTGTAAGTGAACTAAATTAAAATGACATTTATGTGCACATATGTACCTCAGTGAAGTCAGATGACCCGTTGTCAGACAAACGACAATATTTAGAATAAGAAGATAAAAATAAAGAAAAACCTTGGGTATTTCTTCAAGACTTTATAATGAGGCAAAAAACTGCAATGTAAAATGATTTTTTATTGTTTACAAATGTTTTGTTCCAAACATTGCGCGAGCTGCACCTAAAGAATGGGGAACACAGATAAAGGACAAAGCGTCAATTATAATCACAAGTGGTGGTCACCTCAGAAGTAAACATCCATCCATCCATCCATTTTCTACCGCTTATTCCCTTCGGGGTCGCGGTGGGCGCTGGAGCCTATCTCAGCTACAATCGGGCGGAAGGCGGGGTACACCCTGGACAAGTCGCCACCTCATCGCAGGGCCAACACAGATAGACAGACAACATTCACACTCACATTCACACACTAGGGCCAATTTAGTGTTGCCAATCAACCTATCCCCAGGTGCATGTCTTTGGAGGTGGGAGGAAGCCGGAGTACCCGGAGGGAACCCACGCAGTCACGGGGAGAACATGCAAACTCCACACAGAAAGATCCCGAGGCCGGGATTGAACTCATGACTACTCAGGACCTTCGTATTGTGAGGCAGATGCACTAACCCCTCTTCCACCGTGCTGCCCAGAAGTAGACATGTTATAGTGAAAAGCTCTTAAACCACATCAAGGTACAAACCAATAAAGGTTATTAGATTATTTTTTTTGAACCAGTTATTTTTTCCCCCAGCTTACATATTTCTCCAATCATTTTTTTTATGGAGCAACATAGGTATGATACAATTTATTCACTTTTGTGTCATGGCATACCAGTACTGTATTCAGTTATTCTTTGATGACGCAGTCGATGGCCTGGACTGAGTTCTGGTTACCCTAAAGCAGGGGTGGGCAATTAATTTTCACCGGGGGCCGCATAAGCAACCCGAGCACTGCTGGAGGGCCACACGACAATATTTCAATTAAATTTTGCTCAATATTATTTTCGATATACCGTAAGATAAATAATAATGATGATAATAATAATAATAATTAATAATAATAATAATAATAATTTAATTTAACCTAACTTAACTTTATACAAAAGCAGATTGCTTTTGATGGTCACTTTATCCTGCATTATCCAACATTTTTCCCCATCAGATTTGGACAACCATCTGTTGTTAAAAATAGTTTTTAATCATATTTATTTTATATTGTTTTTTATATTGGTTTTATATGTAATTGTTTTTTCTTTTTATTTAGTCATTGGTGGAGCTAAGGATAATATTTGAATATTGTTTGTAATATTGTTGTGCAGCACTTTGGAAACATTTTGTTGTTTAAATGTGCTATATAAATAAAGTGGATTGGATTGTCACACCTGCCAGCTTGTCCCAACACGCATTTACCTCTGTGAACAAGTCATTACCTGTGGCTGTCTCTTTAATTGACTGCATCAGAGCTCTCATCCAAAGTTAGCGAAAAACAGTCCATGTCTCCGGGCATTATCAGCGCAACAAAGTCCAATAAGCACTCCTTAATAAACTCTCCGTCAGAAAACGCCTTACTTTTTCTGGCGCTTTTGTGAGAAATGACGAAACTTGTCCTGACGGCTGCATCTCTGGGGGTGTGAAATATGGCACAAAGTCCTTGTTGGCTTTGCAGTTTTACCATCAACGCATCAGCCTCCCTTGCGCGCGCTTCATCAGACACATTCCGGTATTTTCCCTCGTGTTTCTTCGTGTAGTGGCGATTAAAATGATATTTAAACACAGCAACCTGTGTACCACACATTAAGCACACGGCTTTACCATTAATTTATGTAAAGAAATACTTGGCAGTCCATGTCTTGTTGGAAACACGCCAATCCTCATCAACTTTTCTTTTTTTTAGCGTCTCATCACTTGTCTCTATGCGCCTTCACTCACAGGTTCCCCCCGGACATACGGCATAAATAACACATTTCAAAATAAAAGCAGCACAGTTGTATTGCGCGCACGACATAGATGTTTTTTAAACTTTATTTTGTCATTTGTAATTGCGCCGTTCAATTCACTCACAATCGCACACGCGCATACGTCCACACGGAAGTAATACAAATAACGCTTTTCAAAACAAAAGCAGCACCGTTGTATTGCACACTCGACATAGATACTTTTTGAAATGTATTTTGTAATATATGATTGGCCACGCGGGCCGGACAGGGATGCGCAAAGGGCCGGATGCGGCCCGCGGGCCGTACAATGCCCAGGTCTGCCCTAAAGACTGGCTGAAGAATGCCCTGCAATAGGCCGCTCGCCTTGTCTGTCCAATAACAGAACCTCTGGCCATGCCTTTGGGGAAATTGAAGAAAAGCTCTTCAGATTACAGTTACTAATCCATCCTTCCATCCATTTTCTACCGCTTGTCCCTTTTTGGGGTCGCTGTAGCCTATCTCAGCTGCATTCGGGCGGAAGGCAGGGTACACCCTGGACAAGTCGCCATCTCATCGCAGGCAGTTACTAATCATGATAAACAATACATCAGATATTTCAAGAAGTTGTCCTACCCTTCAATGCCAAAGCGCTCCATTAGAAGGACACACCACCAACGCCGGATTGACTGCATGTCCAGCTAGAGCAGATATAACAATGAGTTCATTATTTTTACCTCTCAGAGCCGCTTATTTTGAAATCTTTTAAATATCTAAATACTTACCACACTGTAGTGAAAAGTAGTGTCTGTACAGAGCCAGAGGGAGTACTAAAAATAGAAAATAGTAATTTTTCTGAGCACATGTAATAATTGTGTAATGAAAAAAAGATTTCTCTACTTTGTAATAATCTACTAAATTCATTAAAAGAGCCGTCAACATGATAGATAGATAGGAATATCTCTAGAAGCAATAATTGCAACCAAATATTTTTGTAATTTGATACTGTGTTTCACATCATTGTGAGGGAAGTTTAACCTACTCTTCTTCTTTAAAAATGCTCAACTTACCATGAGCATGAAAACACCACAGTCATTCCCCGAGGTCTGGCGTGGGATCTCCTGGTAATACACATTAGCACCATGAAAATGTATACAGCCTTTGGGTTTACTACAAGAAATGTATATTTTATAGAGTAAACCTATTACCTGCATAACTCTGTAACATCAAGGGAATGAGTTCTGGCTTGGTCATCACCAATATGACAATCATGAAACATTTTACCAGTAACGTTGTGGTTAGAATTCAATATTGCATTCAAGCATGTGAGTACATTCAGACTGAATTACAATCCTAGAGTACAATAGTCAAAGACCACCATTTACTTGGTTTCCAATCAAATATTTTTTTCTTTGCAAATGTTTTCACAGATAACAATCAAACAGATGTATTGAGCTGAAAATAGAAAAAAAGCCATCAGCGATACTTTTGGTATGAAATGTAATGGGACATTAGATAAGCATACCTGTAGATGGTCTGGCTCCAGTTTGGGTCCATGGTTCACCCAGGTCTCCCTTTCTTCCTCGCATCCTTCTTAAGGACCTCCCTTCCAGGTTGGATGATGAAGCGCTTGACCCCCTTCTTCATCCTCTGCCGGTATGACAATTTCTGTCTCTCTTGGGCCCTCTCCACATTGTTGATCACCTTAATTGATTCAAGATGTTTAGATTACAGAGCATTTAAAGAAAAATGAATAACTAAATACATACTTGCCAACCTTGAGACCTCCAATATCGGGAGGTGGGGGGTAGGGGGGGGCGTGGTTGGGGGCGTGGTTATTTACCGCTAGAATTCACCAACTCGAGTATCCATCCATCCATTTCCTACCGCTTATTCCCTTCGGGGTCGCGGGGGGCGCTGGAGCCTATTTCATATATATTTCATATATATATATATATATATATATATATATATATATATATATATATATATATATATACATGTATGAAATACTTGACTTTCAGTGAATTCTAGCTATGTATATATATTTATTTTATTTACATAAAATAAATACTTGAATTATCTATCCATTAGAGGGCAGTATTGTCCTGTTTAACTTCTCTGTTCATGACTGAGAAGTCATTTCGGCCACCGTGTTCAATGGAGAAGTCTGTTCTACATATTTAAAGGCAACATACACCTTCCCCTTCGAACTGTCCTGGATGAACTGAAATTCTTGTTTCCATTCGTTTTGGAACTTGCAAGCGTATTTATATTGTGGGAAAGCGGACGTGAGAATAGGCTGTCCCCACTCAGTCTCAGGTCCGCATTGAGCTGGAGGGGGCGTGGCCTCCAGCTCCGGCTGAATACCGGGAGTTTGTCGGGAGAAAATCTCTGCCGGGAGGTTGTCGGGAGAGGCGCTGAATACCGGGATTCTCCCGCTAAAAACGGGAGGGTTGGCAAGTATGACTAAATATTAACCAGTAGCCATTAAGTAATCATCCTTCAACAGGACACGTTTTCATACATCAACATAATGAGTACCTTTCCAAAAACGTCCTCATCCTGGCCAACTCAGAGCTGCACAAAGGCCTCCAGAGAATCAGCCTGGTCAGGAGCTGCCATCACCTCAGGACACTCAGTTGTAACCTTTAACACATTGAAAGACAACACAGACTTACTTCTAAGTATGAATTTATGGCTACAAAGACACTTTCATCTACACAGGAGCGTATTGTTTTGTTCAAAAGGCTGTGGTTATATTAGGGTCCTGGAATGTATGAATGGCACGAATATCATTTCTTATGGGAATATTTGTCTCACAAAATGAGTTTCACATAAGGAGCTCGTCTAGGAATGAAATGAACTCGTATTGCGAGGTACCATCATCATCATTGGCGATCACTCGAAGCGAGTATGATAGTCCTCCCGTTGGTAAGTCTGGTCATCTGTGGGTCCTCAGGTGGCTGTAGAGGCCAATCCGTGATCCACAGACTCTATTGCAGTGGGGGCATATGTGCGTGATTGTCGTGGTAGTAGTGGTGGTTGTGGTGGTGGTCTGAGGAGCTGTTTTGGTAGTGGATCTCTCCTTTCTTTGTTGCCTCTTGGTTTCTGCAGCACGGTGGAGGTCCTTTTCTAATTGTGCTGTGCCTTCATCGACCATCCTGCTCCACAAAACCCTCTGGTGGGCAGCATCCTCCCAGGTGTTGAGGTTGAAGCAGCATTTCCTCAGGTGGATTTTGAGGTTATCTTTATACCGCTTCTTCTGCCCCCCTTGGGTGCGTTGTCCTTCCGTCAGTTGTCCGTACAACATCTGTTTTGGAAGGCGACTGTCTGGCATGCGAACTACATGGCCTGTCCATCGCAGCTGGTGCCGAATGACAGTTGTAGTGATGCTGGGCATGTTAGCTTCCTTCAGAACACTAAAGTTGGTACGCCTATCTTCCCAGCTGATCCTGAGGATCTTGCGGAGACATCGCTGGTGGTACTGCTCCAGAGCCTTCAGGTGTCTGCTGTAGGTGGTCCAACTATCAGCCCCGTAGAGCAGAGTGGGCAGAACTACAGCTTTATATACGAAAAGCTTGATGTTGGTCTGGATGACCCGATTCTCAAAAACTACTTTCTTGAGCTTAGCAAAAGCTGCGCTGGCACAACCTATGCGGTGGTGGATCTCGGCATCGATGACAGCTCTCGTTGAAAGAAGCCTGCCAAGATAAGCGAAATGCTCCACGTTTTCCAAGATGTTGTTGTCCACATACATTGTGGGGGGTTGGTAGGGTGTGTCAGGGGCCGGTTGGTACAGGATCTGAGTCTTCTTTATGTTGATGTCAAGTCCCAGGAGTCGGTACGCTCTGGAAAAAGCATCCATGATGTTCTGGAGGTCAAACTCAGAATGAGCAGCTAGAGCATTGTCATCTGTGTACTAAAGCTCTGTAATGGAGGATATAAGCACATTGCTTTTTGCCCTGAACCTACTCAGGTTGAAGAGCCCGCCGTCTGTCCGGTATATGAACTGGACTCCCTCAGGCAGGTTTTGACTGGTGAGGTGAAGTATGGCTGAGATGAAGATAGCAAACAGGGTTGGTGCGATGATGCAGCCCTGCTTGACACCAGTGTCAACTTTGAAGGGAGCCGTTTCAGAGCCGCCATTTCCAACTACCACTGCGGTCATTTCGTCGTGCAACAGATGCAAGATCTTCAAATACTTGTCTGGGCATCCGATCTTGGAGAGGGCACCCCAGAGGGCGGTTCTGTTCACAGAATCAAAGGCCTTTGTAAGGTTAATGAATGCCATGTATAGTGGCAGGTGTTGTTCTCGACATTTCTCTTGCAGTTGACGAACTGCAAAAATCATGTCCGATGTTCCCCTAGCTGGACGAAAGCCACACTGTATTGCGAGGTACCACTGTGTAATGAGCACTCATTTTGATTTGACCTACATAGAGCTAAATAAAAAAAAAACCACCTACCTCCGTAAACATCCGTGCCTCTCGACCAAACATCAGGCGGAAGGGGGAGTACCTGGTCGATGCCTGTACACAGGTGTTATGGGCATACACTCTCCCTGAGCTTGTCCTCCCACTTCTCCTGTTGGCCCCTGATGGTCTTCCCAATAGACACTTTAAGGGTTTGGTTCGTCCTCTCATCAAGCCCATTGGTCTGGGGGTGGTATGCTGACGAAACCCCATGTTCAATGCCCAACTCCTTGAAAGCTACCTCAGCCTATACACGAAAAAGGAGTCTGTTACTTGTGTTTTGAGGAATGTGTGTGTCTGCTAAAAATATGGCCAGTTTAAACATGCAGTTGTAGAAAAAGAAAGTTACCTCTTTCTTGAATTCAGTGCCCTGGTCAGTGAGGATAACTTCAGGCAAACCATGAGTGTAGAAAATGTCCCTCAAGTCCTGTGGGGCACCACAGAAATTATATTAGTACAACTAATAATTACAATAGAATTATATATATATATATATATATATATATATATATATATATATATATATATATATATATATATATATATATATATATATATATATATATATATATATATATATGGCCATGGGTAAGTGAAACACCAAAATATAAAGAATACCTCCTTCACATTGGCTGCTGTCTTTTTTGGGAATGTTCTTGCTTCAACCCACTTGGTTAAATAATCGGTCAAAGTGAGACAATATCTGTTCCCCTTAGACGACTTTTTCACAGGTCCAAAGAGGTCCACACCTAGAGCATGAATTCCAGTTCTCAGTTTAGCAAATATTTGAATGTGGACTGAGTTTTTGTATAGTTGTGCGTGAAAAGGTGAGGGATGTGTGAATAAACCCACTCACCAACCATGTACCAAGGTGATACGACCTTGATGGGCTTCAGCTCAGGCGCCTCGGTCTTTAATTTTTCAAAGCGCTGGCAGTCAGGACATGTGCGCACCTAAGAGCAGTAATAAAGGGAAACATATTGTAGATATGATTTGATTCCACAACACTTTGCGACCTAATACTAACTACTAACCTGAGTGTTTCAACTAAAATTAAAAATTAAAAGCAATTATCTTCCTTCTAGGAGCTTGCTTACCCAATCCAATGTGTCCTGTGTGATGGACCGCCAATAAAACCGGGGAGCAATCTTCGCTTGCATCCTCCGTGGTCCAAAATGGCCTGCATGGGCTTTGGTTAACACAGCCACTTTCTCCCCCTCTGTCCAAATGACCCTTCTGTTCCCATGGTACAGGACCTCTTCTACACAGGACAGCAGCACACACAATATTGTAGTGAAATGGTTTAAACAATAATGTTGATTTAAAGTACAGACATTTAACAGTATTACATATTAATTAATATAAGTGAAATGGTTTCACCAATAATGTTGATTTAAAGTACAGACATTTAACATTATTATATATTAATTAATATTAGTGAAACTGTTTCAACAATAATGTTGATTTAAAGTACAGACATTTAACATTATTATATATTAATTCATATTAGTGAAATTGTTTCAACAATAATGTTGATTTAAAGTAGTACAGACATTTAACAGTATTATATATTAATTAATATTTTTTGCAAGTTACCACGAAGACAGAAGGTCGCAGCAGCGGCCCTAACACTCCGCTTGAAATGTTGCGAAGCCTGCTGGTGTTTGACATAAGTCCCCTGGGACAGATAAAGACGAATATCATCCAGTGACGCCACCATTTTCAGGAGATTTGGATTTATCGATCGCTGTCAATGACGTAAGAGGAAATGACGTAAGTAAGAGGAACTGACGTAAGCGGAAATGACCCCGGAAGTAAATGGGGGTTAGGAAGGTTTTTGTAATGGGAAGAAAATTGGCGTGACAGCCCCCCCAGGAACATTTTTTTCTCTCAATATGGCCCCGAGTCAAAATATTTGCCCAGCTCTGGTCTATACACTACTGCCATTTAATGTCTTGGAATTGCAACTGCATGCAAAACCCCCTATATAATACTCAGAAGCATTAAAAACAAGATATAACAACTGGAGAGCATAGTTATCATTATTAGCTCAATGTTACATGATGAATAAAAACCAATAGATTTTATTATTTATTTATTTATTAACACATGAAAACACACTGAAATACCAGGAATTGGTACCGTATCGCTTCAAATGGTAAAGGTATCCATCCATATTGACGCAGCATGACGAGTTTTCAACTTGCGTTAAAAGTGCAGTCTTCAGACTTGTGTTGGCAGAATGTTCCGAGATTGGGGACGCAGTGCCAGTCAGCACGTTCCCAGTGCCCATGGAGCTCTCCATACCCCATGTGCCTTAAAGGTGGAGCTTCGACCAGTTTGTATCAGACAGGAGGCCTCCCTTACTGCTCCTTTCTGGCAACGGTGATGATCCTTCTGCAGGTTCACCTACGAAAATGTTGTCATGACTTTTACTACCTCTGGAGATAGTCAAGTTTGATTGTCTTCTCGGCTTTTCGTCAGAGTCAAAACCACTAAACCATTGAATCTCTACTGTGTTCATTTGTTTATCGCAGTGTTTCAGCCTTTTTCTTTAAGGATGGAATAGGTGGAAAAATAAATCTCTTTATCCCCATTAGCTGTGCTTTTAAAAGAAATTAAAAAAAACGTTTGACAATCCCTGGACTATAGGAACAATCTAACTAATCAGATTCGACTATAGAAATTCTAATACTAATACTATGAATTTGTTATTGTGTTCTCACAACTGAGGTCCTCAAAGGTAGGGCTGGCCGATAAGGCAAAAAAATTTATCACAATTAATTTTTTCATTTCGATTAATATCACCCATCCATCTATCCATTTTCTACCGCTTGTCCCTCAATTTTTTTTTTTTAAATTAATGGCTGATTGTCCCATGCAGGATTGTACAAATACAGTAGTTCAGTCACAAAGACATTCTGTGCCTGCCTGCAAATCTGCATTTAGGTCAGGATTACTGGTGAGCTTCAGTAAAACTAAAGTTGCTGCTCTTTCTAAATGTTATTTCAACTTCTATGCTAGTGTTAGTCATATTTCTTTATTTTGTTCTTCTGGGCAGCACTTCCAGCTGTGTAAGGGGGATGTGGCACAAAGCTGTTTGGACATTAAATGTGTTGTGACGAGCCTGACTTAAGCGACGGTGGAACGGGATGGTCGCGCACACACACAGACACACTTTCACACAAACGCACACGAACACATTCATCAACACACACCGGATCACGGTCAATAAAGACGGATTGTTCCGTGCAGGATTATACCAAGCATCGTTGCTTCCCTACTGATTACAACTGCGGTATATTCTGAAAGACTTTTCCGGCATGTTTGAGCGATCACCGTGATCAAACTCAAATTAATGGCGATCATTGATCAGCCCTCTTCAAAGGTTCACTGAGTTCTTGTTCTTGACCACTTTACACTACTTTATATTAGAAATTGCAACAGCGGAGGATGAATGTCCCATAACAAGAAGATTGAGGAAAAAAGAGAAGCTTATCGACTAGTGGACGCACCCAATTTTTCAGGACTTCTACAGATCCCAAATGCAGATCAGCAGGTACCAGAAGGTAAAAAAAGTAGCTTTTGCATGATATTGCGAAACAAAACGCCAAATAATATGTTTGACTTTATACACACACCATAATGATACTTGCGCCGACAATCCATCAAGCGGTGCAGCTTCATCGCTTGCCAAAGTCATAGTAAAACATTTTGATATATTTTTGAGCGCTGTGTGTGTGCTCTTTATTTTCAATGGAACATTTAAAATGTTGGTGTTGTTTACTTGAGATATATTGCAATCATAGTGCTGTCTACACGTATCTCTTATGTTTGACTGCCATCTACTGGTCACACTTATCATTTCACCATGTACCAAATAAAATAGCTTTGAGGTGAGTAAACTCAACCAAATTTATTCCTTACATTAGGTGCACCGTGTTGGTTATAAGGAGCACTGTCGAGTTTTGAGGAAAAAAAGGATTTTAAGTGCACCTTATAGTCCGGAAAATATGGTAGTCCGATTTCTTGGCTCTAAATAAGCCTCCTACAACCCATGGAAAGATCTTAATCTGCGGTGTTAAAGTTCTGCGTTTGAAAAGTCGGACTAACACTCCTGGATTATGCGACAGAGGGGATCCTTCGGGATATAACCGAGAAGCAGATACCATTCAATAAAAATATAACAAGAATCATAATGACGAGGAGAATGTTTATTTGCTTTGCAAATGAAAAGAACAGAACATTTAAAAATGCATCAATGGGAGAAAAAAAAGAAACTGAGATCTATCTAAGAAGATAGCTAAGGAAATGGAGACTGTTGACTTAATTCGGACTCCCGAACGATATATGAATGAGATGGAAGAGAAGCAGGTATACTAAAGGTGAATAATAAAGCGTACACAAACCTCTTCACGCTACATTTGTGCACTCCAAACTGATTAGCAATAACTCTGAATTCCGTAAAATTTCTAATCTGCCAATATTACAGCGGACATCACGTACAACAGAGCTCGGCTGCTAACTTAGAACCTTTATTTAACCAGATAAGAAAACCCATTGAGATCAAGATCTCTTTCACAAGGGTGACCTGGCCAAGAGGTCAACAGCACATGTCACAGAGCAGTTTCAAAATAAATACATTAAGACATACATTTTAAAATACATAAGAGAAGTGTAAAACAACAGAGATTTACATCTTTAAAAACACAGGCACTGTGCAAACGTCTCTCGCTGTTTGTCCCTCAGGACAGAACGGAAGGCTCCAAATGGAAGTAGTTCTGTAAGTTTCAGTTTCGTCTGCAATTCATTCCACGCCATAGGGGCAGCAATGCCAAAAGCTCTTTTGCCAAATTCAGTCCGTACATGAGGAACAGTTAAAACATACAAATTGTTAGAACGTAATGCGTAAGAGCTGTTTTTCTTTGTAACAGAGTACACAAGTATGGAGGTATTAAACCTAAAAGAGCCTTATAAATTAAAGTCAGCCAATGTGTGTATCTGCGTGCACTCAATGAAGATAAGTCTGACTTCATATACAGTTGACAATGGTGGGTGAGACTACGACAGCCAGTAACAAATCTTAGTGCTGAATGAAAAACAGTGTCCAAGGACTGGAGGCATTTAGATGAAGCACTAAAATAAAGCACGTCTCCATAATCAATTACAGGCAAGATAGTTGCTGTCACCAATTTCTTTCTGACTTTAAGAGAGAAGCAGTTTTTATTTCTAAAAAAGAAACCAAGCTTTACCCTAAGCTTAGAGACCAAGTTGTTAATATGGGCTTTAAATGAAAGCTCCTGATCAAGAGTAAAACCCAAGTACTTGTAATTTAAGACCTGCTCTATAGGGTTTCCTTTTGATGTTACAATATTTGGAATATTTTCCAGTAGCACCCTTGAATGAGAGAAAACCATTACCTTGCTTTTATCTGTATTTAAAACCAATTTAAGATCAAATAAGCGAGTCTGGATGACATCAAAAGCAGCTTGTAAAAACTCAAAAGCCTGAGTGATGGAGGTTGAACAGCAATAAATAATGGTGTCGTCTGCATAAAAATGGTACATTGCATTTGACAAATTATTACAAAGATTATTTATGTAGATAGAAAATAAAATGGGCCCCAGCACTGAGCCTTGTGGAACGCCTTTGGTAATGTCCAGTAATGAAGAGGTGGTCCCAGCCACCTGTACACATTGTGTTCTGCTGGAGAGATAGTCTGTGAACCAAGCAGCTGCATTTTTAGATAATCCAAAACTTGTAAGGAAACACGGACGCTTGGTGTGACATCATAGGTCAACCGAAAAAGCGATAAATTGATGCTCGCTAGAAGGAAATATGCGCCCCCTAATGTACGAGAGTCACACGGCGTATAACCAGTAGTTGTATTAGCACACGCAAGTGTGAAAATACAAAACAAGTAAACTATTTGAGAAATCAGACTGATTTAGTGCATGAGTAATGTAGTGAATGAGACTGTACTAAATAGTTACCTCTTTTAGCATTGCAATGTGAAAAACATTCGGTGAATAATACAAAATAAACTTCAATATTTGCACTCACCGTTGAGTCAATTTATGTGACTTTAATGATTTTTCACATTACCAGGTCGGTGGAAATATAGCATTTCATACACCGTTTAAACACGACTAATACAGTGATTATCCACTACTAAAACATCAACCAAAATGTGTAAACACAGACGCAAGAACTATTTTTGTCTGTTGCCAAGTGATTGGAACAGATACTTTTTTCAGTCAGCATGGCATTCAATTGACCCAAAAGTAACATTAACAGGAAGTGATAACGTGAAAACGTGACAAGGACTTGTCATTAGGCTCACTCAGTTCGCTGACTGGCTTGAGGGTAAAATGTTAAACAAAAGGGTTGCATGTAAAAAAATAAGTAGACACAAGGCAACACATTAAACTTGGAATGGAAAGACATAAAGCAATTTAGAAAAATGTAATCGCACAAATTCATTCCTAAACTCGAAACTCAAGCAGCTGCCTCATTAATATTCGCAGTGAGGCATGATGGGAACAAAGAAGTAAAGGAGAATGCTATAGTATTGCAATACCTCGTTGCCTTATTTAAGTTACTTCTTTTTCTTGAAAGGATTGACACATATGCACATATTTAACATAACTAAATGTGGTTTAATTGTTTGTATTTTAACCTTTCTCAATGGAAATCATATTACGGTGCTGTGAAACCTGGTCTACAGTCATGAAATAGAAATAGATCTTTTGAATCCCTTTTCTCTTCAATGTTTTATGATAACAAATTAAGATGTTTCTGCAGCAGTCTGTCTTTGTGAGTGAGTGTGTGTATGTGTGTGAGTGTGTGTATGTGTGTGTGTGTGTGGTGGCAGGCTGATGAGATAATAAAGAGGGGAGGCATACAAGTTGGTTCGTGTTTTCGTTTTGCTCATCACCCTCCCTCTCGGGGTCAGATAGCAGACGTAACACACTTTTACTCACACACTCTTATGCACGTTCTCCCTCTCCCTTACTATTTGTTCTGTCTCCGTCTGTCCATAACATAATTATTCTCTTCTACAATCGTGAGAGAGAACCCACACAGCATCTTTGTTTCCTCCCTGAAGGCTGCTTGGGCGAAGACAGGATGGGCTACTGGGACCTGTAAGGATGGAGAAGAGAGTGTGTGTGATCCAAACGGACTTCCACCAATACCGACCCACCATCGGACCTCTGGCGCATGTAAGAACCTTCCTCTTTCTCTTCTGTCCCTCCCAACAAGCTGAATAAATGTTTGTCCTGTTTTTTGTTGCTGCTGCGTTGTGTGCATGTTGCACTACTGCCATTATACAGTAGTGCACCTCCACGCTGTAGGCCTAAAACCCAAGGGGGGCGTGTCCTTGTTCAATAGGGGGCGTCAGAGAGCAAAGTCAATTTAGTTTGCTTGGGAGTTTTTCAGTTCACCAATGTAAAGTGCAAGAGTTGATGTCTCCATGTGCCTTTGTCTCTCTCACATTCATTGCACAAAAATGCCAACACTGCAAATGCTATTCCATTACACCCAGAAACCTAAATATTGCAATAAGAAACTGGTAATGGAAATATTTCGAAAACACCTGGCAAATATCGCCAAAACGTTTTTGCCCTCTCATGAGGTAGTTTTTGAGATGTTTTGATATTGACGTTTTTCGCAAAAGCATGATGAAACACTTTTTTCGCATTTAAAGGTCACTTAAACACCGAACTGACGGGTCGGCGATGCAGGACAACTAAGTAGTCTCGCTTCCGATCGGACGGCCGGGGGGAGTGAGGCGGCACCGCCGCACCTGCCTTTCTCGCAGGTCCCTTTCCAGCAACCAACCCACAGGCTCGGAGAGACCCACATGCCCGAACTGTAATGTCAAGAGGGCTCTAAAGATCTAAGGATGTTGCCTTTAAGTGATCACCCGCTGCCATTATCTTCTATCGACGACACCATGATGTCGATAGATTCCTCAAAGTGAAGTCTCGCGGGCTGAGATTTTACGAGAATTACGCCTCATGATGCAAAACACTCATTTGGAAACACCTACAAGTCACAAATGTACTTTGTAGAAATTTTAGAAATATCACTTTTCGTGTCGTTCTCGCCATTTCCGAGCCCTATATGGCTGTTAAGCCTTACCAGGCTGAGAATTTTTAACCGTGTAGTTACATGTACATGGTTTAATAGTATTTTTGCTCTTCTGTCTATCCTTCCAGTCAGTGGTTTATTTATTTTGTTTCTCTCTTCATTTGAGAACGATGCTAGCACGTTAGCTCAGTAGCTAAGTGTGTCACCGATGTATTGTCTTGGAGATAAAAGTCACTTTAAATGTCCATTTCGCGTGCTCGACTCTCATTTTCAAAAGGATATAGTATCTGAGGTGGTTTAAAATACAAATCTGTGATCTACAATAGAAAAAGGAGAGTGTGGAATCCAATGAGCCAGCTTGTACCTAAGTTACGGTCAGAGCGAAAAAAGATACGTCCATCACTGCCTCTCAAGTCCTTCACTGTAACGTTCCTCATCTACGAATCTTTCATCCTCGCTCAAATTAATGGGGTAATCGTCACTTTCTCGGTCCGAATCTCTCTCGCTCCATTGTAAACAATGGGGAATTGTGAGGAATACTAGCTCCTGTGACGTCACGCTACTTCCGGTACAGGCAAGGCTTTTTTTTATCAGCGAGCAAAAGTTGCGAACTTTATTGTCGATTTTCTCTACTAAATCCTTTCAGCAAAAATATGGCAATATCGCGAAATGATCAAGTATGACACATAGAATGGATCTGCTATTCCCGTTTAAATTTAAAAAAATCATTTCAGTAGGCCTTTAAAGTGTATCTTGTTGGAATACCTCCTCAGCCTTCTTCGGTCCAGGTGAGATGCATGATTTATGATCTAGAATACATTTCCAGGAAGCGAGGAAGCAGCAGACCACTTGATGATGGCGCAGCTATAAATGGTTTATATTTAGAGCTTGTAATAACAATAACACTAATACTTGGTTAATATTCAAGTCACGAAAAGTAAATGGAGTATTGTAAATGGGGGGGGGAGAGACAGCAGCAAGACAATCGCTTCTTTCCTAGGCTATTAAATTTAGTCACCACTCCACCACAAAAGTGTAGCTGCCGTCAAAGACATGCACAGTAAGGAACATTTTCACCCACTAAGGATAACTTCAAACCAAACTTTGGAAAGAGTGTTTAGATGCACTCCAATATGAATGATCAGCATAAACCACCCGTCTCGATCGGAATGAAATTTTGATCCGAATGTGTGTCATCAGGTCAAAGTATTCCGAATGGCGTGTTTACATGAAGCATTTTTATTCCGGTTAGGCTTTTAATCCGATTAATTGTGCACATAGCTAAAGTTGCGCTGCCTATCATGTTAAAACATGCCGTTATTAAGTGTAAATGTGAAATGATTGTTTCTCAAGCCAGTGTTTCCCATAAACTGCCAAGACACCTGTGGCGGTGGGGGCGTGGCTATGGACGTGGTCACCATGACATCATCGATTCATTTGCATAATTTACTACAATGATATGATTTTCTCTAAAAAGGCTCAAAAAATGTATACTTACTAATTAATAATAACAGTTTTGTTTTAAACGTCCATCCATCCATCCATCCATTTTACAATATAATTACAACACTTTATGTACATATTTATATACAGATTTGAACAATAAGTTATTCACTGAAATATATTTATTAATTGTGGTTCTTACAAAAAATATATCTTATAAAAATATGAAAGCTAAAATGTCTCTTAAAGCTCTGCCCCTTTAATTAGTGCATACTAAATAATTTAACTTTAGCCTACTACTACAACCATATTATTTACCAGCAACATAAAGTGAAACAGAGGCAGAGGTGTCCTGCCACAGTCAGTAACAAATAAACAGAAAACAGTAGTGGTGGTAGATAGACACAAAGCTTCATCAAACATCTGAGCCACTGAACAAAGAGCTCCAAAAATCTTGATCCTAGACTTCTCTTTTGTAAAGTAAATCTGAACAGCCGATATGGGCATCTACATCAACTATATGATTTGCCTGAGAAGCTGGACAGGACAAAACAAAACAAAACAAAAAAAATCTTTTAATTCTTTCGTGGCGGGCCGCCACAAATAAATGAATGTGTGGGAAACACTGCAAGCGTCACATGACGAGTCTGCACGCTTCTTTCTAAGAAGTGATCTCCACAGCGGGTGACACCGTGTTTAGTCCGAAATATGCTTCCTAAAAAGCAGATGTGCTTAATTTTCTGCAAAAATAATGGTTCATTTTCATAGTTGATGGTTGAAAAATTGCAATGTGACTGATGTAGTTGTACTTACTTTTGAGCGCTCAGCATAAATACCGGTACAGGTATATACATAAAAAAAACCTTTGAAAAATGTTAAATGTGTTACTTAACATTTTTGTGTAATTGTCATTTGTCACAGAATCATTTTTGTTGTATTTTGTTTATTACTACAGTAGAATATTTATTTTTTGTGGTACCCCATCTAGGTTGTGGGTCTTTTGTATACTCATGTTTTTTCTTAACCAAACAAAGCTAATGCTAATGCTATTTCAACTTGTTTGCTAAATTTTTATCCAAAGTGATAAGAGAATTGATAAAGAACCAAACCCTACTCAACGCCCCATCCTGCCAATGTTCCCTCTAATTTTCCATGTGTGTGAGCAAACGCAAAAACTCCCTGAGCATTCAGTGGAGCCCATGTGAGCAACATCAGACGTGCACACTGTGGCTACACCAGCAGCACACCTGTCCCAAACCTGACTAAATAACAAGTTCAATCTCCATCCATCCATCCACTTCCTCCCGCTTGTCCCTTTCGGGGTCACGGGGGGTGCTGGAGCCTATCTCAGCTGCATTCGGGCAGAAGGCGGTGTACACCCTGGACAAGTCGCCACCTCATTGCAGGGCCAACACAGATAGACAGACAACATTCTCTTATTATTATAATCAAATGACAGCAGTCATTTCCATGAGATTATTTTCTAATATAAGTGTTTAGGCCCACCTACAATTACAATAACAAAACATGTTGTTTTTCATGAACTGTGTACTTGTATTGTCTGTCTGGGTGGAGGTCCTGCTTTAGAAATAATTTGGACCCCTGTCAGACATTGCATTTAGTTCCAATTAAAACATTCACATGTTGCACAATGAGATGTAAGCAGGGGATCATGTGTACATTCCTGCAACTTCCTGTTTGTAAAAATATGTTTTTATTAGTATTTATTTAATATACTAACAGCATTTCATGATTAATATTTATAAATGAAGATTCCTAATAAATGACACTAGAATAAGCACACATTTGATTGGTAAATCATAGTGTAACAACCTGGAATGACACTTTATGTGTGGTGTTGGAGTTGTCCGACTTTTTGTGTGGCTGTAAACGTATCACTGGCTAAGTGCCATATGTGCATGTGTTGGCGCAAGTAAAAAAGAGCGAGCGGCTGCTGTTGATATAACAAAGTTGCTTTTAGTCTGGTTTGTACTGCAGAAAATGACCAGTTTTGCTAGATATAATTTTTTTTACTAATGTTTTGGTGATGTGTTTATGGCCGACAATAAAGAGTTTTGCTCAGTAAAGTGATGGATGGAATTCATGTCCCCAAAGCATCTCGACAGACGTTACAATATTTGAACAATAATGACGAAAACTGTTTTCTCTGTCGTGTCCGTGTGTCGAAAATTGTTATGCGCTTATTTTTTTATTAGATTTTGTGCGCGGCATAGATTTGCTGTGCGCAGAGGACGCTTGAGCAGTGCGCACTAGCACAGGCGTGCACCTTAGAGGGAACGTTGCATCCTGCCCAAAAGTATCAGCATGTATCTTTTGAAAATGTCCTCTGTTAAATATATATTCTTGAAGGTTAACATCACCGCTATTTTTTTTAAAGCCATGGTTGAAAATAAACTTCATATACAGTGCAATATATAGGTTTACCGGTTCACAACATTAGGTACACCTGCCCTCTCTTGTTTTATTGCAAAGCAAAGAAAAAAAAGCCAGTATTTATGTCACTGCATGTTGCACATTAGTCATATTGAATGTATGCTAATACTTTTTCCTACCTTTTCCTGAGTGTTCTCAAACCAAGTTGTAATGGCCCTGTCTTTTCCATCTAAGTTTTGCAGCTAATCCATTTTGTACTTTCTGGTCAGCATTGACAAAACAGTCTTGTGTAAAATGTTGTGGAGAAATCAATTCTATAGTACTTATTTTGTAGACATCACAATAGGCGGTATGGCACGTAAAGAGGAAGAATAACACCGCAGGCTCCAGGCATAGGCATGAGAGCAGAGCGAAGAGGAGGGGCTGGCAGAGAGCATGAACTAGAAATGTCTGCATTAGTACATTCGTCAATTTGTGACGTCACAAATAGCCCAGTGTTAAAAAAAGACTGACAAATCAGCGTTCTGAGGCATCCTAAACTGCATGCAAGCTTACAGCCAAATGCATGAACTTTATGATTTGACACTTTGGCATTGTTTAGCATTGGCATTCAATATTATACCAACATTTATAAGTCAGAGAAGACTAAAATCATCATAGGTCCTCTTTAAAGACAAATTGCAGATAACGCCATGTTTTGTGTTATTAGGCCAACACAACCACAGTCTCCTAGCTATGTCAGGTATTTCAAGCGGTCCTACCAGAGCAATAAGCAATGCTCAGGAGTCAATAAACTGCTTTAATGATGTCAACAGTCTTCTCTTCTTTAAAATTACTTAACGATGTGATTTATTATTGTACCTGACCTGCGGCAAGTCAACAGCATGACTGTTAGTGAAATGTGACGTGTCTCAGTGATCAAAGTCAGCCCCTGCGTTCCTTCTGACCCAAGCCCAGAGGGTTCAGCCAGGGGCCAGGCTTCAGCCTGCAGTCCCCTATACCTGAGGCCGGTTAATGATCACACAGTATGAACAATGTGCTAACATAAACACGAATAAAAAAATACTTTGGCTCGTCCTGTTTAATTTTAGAACAAGTGTATATATTTGTAGACTCCCTTTCTACATAATCAGTTTTCTTCACCAAAAAGGTGTGATGTGTTACACCATTGTCTGGTTTTAGAATGTAAAATATTTCATTGAGTGATGTGGGTGAACATGAACCATGCGAGTGTGAGGAGGAACTTCAATACCAAACAGCTGTTCAAGTGAGACGGGAATGATTCATTTTGGAAGCATATGCAGGAAAAATATATATTTTAAAACTGTTTTTACAGATCTAAAACAGCATGGAGAGAATGGAGAGTGTGTGGAAATTTCCATTCAAAAATGGCAAATTTCCAGACATTATTTTTTAATTTGAATAACAATTCAAAACTTAAAAGTTTAAGCCAATGTGATAATGCAAAACTGAATTGGATCATTTTTCCATTTCTCTGATATTGTGCATTTTACTACAGGCCGTTAACACACACGTTCTAAATCTTATTCCGACACCTTGGCAAATACTGGTCCACACTGCACACGTGATGAAGATGATGCTATATTTCCCCATCTAATTTCCGTCTGACAGAATGTAAAGTTGTTGAGAAAGAAATCACTGTCAGGGTTCAGCTAATGATAGTTATTTTTTCCCAAAAGTACAGATACCACAAGCAGCTACACGTTTTCCTTCTAAATCTATTCATTTAATATTGCGCTTGAAAACCTGCCAGTTTTTGCAGGGAAACAAAGTATTAGCTTTGCTTTTGAAAGCCAAAAATACTCGCGGAATCTTGAGTGGAGTGGCGTAAATGTAAAATTGAGACTAGCTTTTTGCTAGTTAGTAGACTCGAGAGTTAGGCTCAATTCGAATACCCCTCCTCCGCCCTTGTTTTTGCCCTCCCTCCTTGTTTTTGCGCGTTCACATCAATCAAGAGGTGTCCCAATTATCCGCCACATAGGGGGATGGGCGAAATACTTGAGTTCGAAGACCATTATCTGAGTGCAAAGAGAAAGACAGCAGACCAGAAACCCAGAGAAGCGTACAAATGTCAGTAATAAGCGTAATTAATTATTTTCATAATAATGACCGTTGTGGTTTTAGTCAGACTTCAAACTTTTGCTACTGCATGTAAATATTGGCTTCAAACACAAACACACAATGAAACACATTTGATAGACCACAAGCTGATGCGCCAGCACTTGCATATTTCGCCAAAAACGTTGTCTTCTAAACGGTCTTCTTCTTAATAAAGTCGAGCAAAAGAAAATAACAAAAGCACCAGCAAACCCAAGCATTGCGCGTGACGGCATTTTGAAAGTAAACAAACATTTGTTGCATCTGCCTTATGTCACTGCTGGCAAACGGCGAGGGTTGATAACGTAGCGTTACTCGATTGACATCTGTATGCATAGGGGCGTATTAGCAATACTTCGCTATGGCACTAGATGCTAGAACCAAGTAGAAGAGGGGAGGCGTAGGAGGAAGAGGTGCAAATGTAGGGTGAAATGCCTAGTGTATGAGCGGTTCAGAGTTGCAATAACTCCACTCATTTACTGTTTTACAAATACATACTGTATTTAATGTTTCGTAGGCAGTGTTGGGTTAGTTACTGAAAACCAGTAACTAGTTACAGTTACTCGTTACTTTATTTCAAAAGTAACTCAGTTACTAACTCAGTTACTTACACCAAAAAGTAATGTGTTACTGTGAAAAGTAACTATTTAGTTACTTCTTGTACTTTTTTCTTTTTTAAAGCTCCCATTAATGCCCTTTTAGCCTTCATTTCAATACTGTTATTGCACTGGAGAATAATACAATGTGTTGATCAACTTGACATGCATTTGCATCACTGAACTCTGCTAAGCAATGTGGTCTACATACAACACACAAAGACAAATAAATAAATGATAAATGGGTTATACTTGTATAGCGCTTTTCTACCTTCAAGGTACTCAAAGCGCTTTGACCGTATTTCCACATTCACCCATTCACACACACATTCACACACTGATGGAGGGAGCTGCCATGCAAGGCGCTACCAGCACCCATCAGGAGCAAGGGTGAAGTGTCTTGCCCAAGGACAAAGATATGTTTCAAAGGGCCAATTTATTTCAGGCCAGAACAAATTGACAAATCTATTTTAAATAGCTGCAACATAACATACATAAGTAACAAACAGCATAATAACACTAACACTAAGACTAACACTAACACTAACACTAACCACATTAAACCTAGATTCCGAACTAACAAAGGTCTTAACTCATTCTCTTTCTATGCCACATCAATATGGAATGCACTCCCAACAGGTGTAAAATAAAGGGCATCTCTATCCTCCTTCAAAACCGCACTAAAAGAACACACCCTCCCTTCCACATCATACCTCTTCGGATTGTAAATAATCAAATGTAGACACTTTTTCTTATACTTTCTGATCTCTCTCTCTGGGTCCACTACTTGCTGTACATATCCTACCAAGTCAGTCCTACACTGTTTCAATGTCCATTTCTCTGATGATGCAATTGTTGTTGCTGATTGTTGTATATATTTGATAGTATATATCTGTATCATGAATCAATTTAAGTGGACCCCAACTTAAACAAGTTGAAAAACTTATTCGGGTGTTACCATTTAGTGATCAATTGTATGGAATATGTACTGTACTGTGCAATCTACTAATAAAAGTTTCAATCAATCAATCAATCAACAACATAGCTGTGAACCTGGCTTCACCTAAGGAAGGCACACGTGACATACACAAAGCCTAACCAGGCAGATTTGAATTGTTGTTTTGGGCAGTAGACGGGATCTTTGATCCAAGACACAACTTACATTTAACTAAAATGTTATTTTCTTTGTCCTCGACAAAAGAAAAGAAGTGAGAATATCTCATACTTGCCAACCCTCCCGAATTTCAGTGCCTCTCCCCGGGACAACCATTCTCCCCAATTTCTCCCGATTTCCAGCCGGAATTAAGGCACGCCCCCTCCAAGTCCGTGCAGACCTGAGTGAGGACAGCCTGTCGTCACGTCCGCTTGGCCAACCAAAAAGTAACCACAGAACACTATACCGTATAGTCGTATAGTGTTCTGTGGTTACTTTTGGGTTGGCCAACGGTTTACGTTGTATTGGCGCGTTTTAAATGGTTAAAAAAAATGCAGTTCCCCATCAACAACAGCTGCAAACTGAATCAGTGCATTTCTGCCACCTCCAAGATGTGAATGATCTTTAACTAATGACTTAAAGGCTAGACTTGTATGTAGGGATGATACTCGAAACCGGTTTTCCCGGTTGTTCGATAAGAAAAGAACCGAGTCCTCGGACTCGCATCCCTTTTTGAGAACCGGTACCCGTTATCGAGACCACTATAGTAAAGAAAAAGAGTTGGTTCTTTATTCGAATCTGTAATATTCCCATGTATGGAATAAACTGCAGGACGATTTCTTCAGGCTTTGAGTTGTGTTTTTATTCCAACAGGTCATCTACATCCAACTTCTCTACCGTTAGCTGTGTTGTCTACTGACTTCCTCATTCCAAGCCAGGACCCCTACCGGGCCACCTTGAGTATGTAGTTGCCTAATCAGATGCCTGATTAAAATGCCACTCATCCAACATAGGGTATTCATTGGCTATGAATATTACATCCCCCTTTTTATGGAAACAAACAAAACAAAATAGTAAAGTGCTGCCTGTACCATGTATGCATAAAATAGCATCATATCAGGTAAGTAAACTAGGAACAAATATTAAATGAATAAACATGGCACAATAGACAGATTCTGTGTGAGGTACCTGGTTAGTGCAAAACAGTATTATAAAAGGACTGGAACGTAGTGAGGAACTTACACAAGTATCGGTCTAACGTGTCTCAATACCAGAATGCATCATTCAACATTTTAGCGCGATAGTGAACCCATATGCAGTATGCATTGCACTGTAATAGAAGATATTGTATGAACATATCAAGCACATTTGTGAAAAGTCTTGACTGTAAATTCCCAACAAATAATCAGAATCACCGATAAATATGACGGTTTCAGCTTACACATATAAAGTTACATTCATTTTTTTTTTTGTTTTGTTTTGGTTTTTTTTCAGGGCAGCGTTCGCCGTACACCCTTTACAATTCACAGGTCCAAAATGGCTCGAGGCTTTACCTCTCTGCCTGACCTGGTGCGGTATGAAGCCTCTGCTTCTGAATCAGATGACAGTTCTGGTGCATGCGAAGCAGGCAAGTCCATTTCTTCGCTTGTGTGTGTGACAGGTGCGTGGTTTTCTTCCGGTGTGTTGTCGTCAGGTGAGTATGAGGTCGGTTCAGGTGGGTGAGAGTGGTGTACCTTGGTGCTTCGGAGGTGTCTCTGGTTACGGCGATACACCTGTCCCTCTGGGGTGCGGATGATGTATGATCGTTCGGTGTTAGCAGGCTGCACGACCACTGCTGGCTTCCAGTGCCCCTGTTCCTGGAGTCTGATGGGCTCTCCACTGTGTAGTGGTGGTAGTGTCCGGCTTGACCTGTCGAAGTATCTCTTTTGATGTTGTTGTCTCTTTACTCGCGTCGCATGTGCCTCTTGGTGACTGACGATCTCTGGTTGCAACTGCTGGTCGGTGATTGGCAGGATGGAGCGTAGCCTGTGGCTCATCAGCAACTGTGCTGGTGATTTTAAATTGTCGACTGGTGTGTTTCGATATTCTAAAAGACTGCTATATGGGTCTCTTCCATCAGTTTTGGCCTTGTCCATGAGAGCTTTGGCGGTCTGTACTGATTGCTCTGAGAGGCCATTACTCTGTGGCAAAAATGGGCTCGATGTGACGTGCCTGAACTCCCATGACTTTGTGAAGGACTCAAACTCCTTGGACGTATACTGGGGGCCGTTATCTGAGACCAAGGTCTCTGGGATGCCGTGTCTGGAGAAACTTGCCTTGAGCTTGTGAATGACTGCGGTTGACGTGGTGCTGGTGAGTTTGTCTAGTTTAAAGAAACGACTGTAATAGTCGACAGTTACCAGATAGTCCTGGTTGTTCCACATGAAGAGATCCGTTCCAACTACTTGCCAGGGCCGGTCCGGGATCCGGTGTGGTATCATGGGTTCCTTGGCATTTGCTGGGCGTCGTTCTTGGCAGACAGAGCATTGCTCCACAATGACCTCTATGTCTTTGCTCATCCCTGGCCAGAACATGATGTCCCTGGCTCTGTGTTTGCATTTCTCCATTCCCATATGTCCAGCATGGATTTTTGACAGCATCTCCTCTCTGAGGCTGGCTGGAATGACGATCTTCTCTCCCTTGAAAATAATTCCATTCGTTTTTGACAGCTCGTCCCGGTGGTTCCAGAACGCAGACACACTCTGGGGACATTGTTTTCTTTTCTCCGGCCATCCGTCCAGTATCACCTGGCTCAGCTGCCTGAACTGTGTGTCATTCTCTGTAGCTGCTGCAATCTCTTTCAGTTTAGGGTCACTCACCGGCAAGCTGTGGTACACGATGTGCACCTGCCAGTCCATTCCTTCACTAAGGTTGTCGTTGCCGTGGGAGATTAGGGATTTTCTGGAGAGTGTGTCAGCGACCGGGATGTCCTTCCCAGGACGGTGTTCGATTGTGAAGCTATACTTTTGGAGCTGGAGTATCATACGTTGTAGCCTCGGAGGGGCTGCAGCAAGGGGTTTCTTCAAAATCGACTCGAGTGGCTTGTGATCCGATTCCACCAGGACGTGGCGTCCGTAGGCGTATTGGTGGAAACGTTTGAAGCCGAAGAGTATTGCGTACATTTCTTTCTCTATTTGCGCATAGTTGATCTCACTGTCTGTAAGGGATTTGGACGCATAGCTGATGGGTCTGCCCTCTTGGAGCAGCACGGCTCCGAGCCCGTACTTCGAAGCATCCACCTGTAGACTGAGAGGTTTCTCCGGATCGAAATAGGCCAAGACTGAGCCCGGTTCTATGGTGAGCACGTCTTTCATCTTCTGGAACGCTGCGTCCTGTTGTTTGTCCCACAGGAACTCGCTGGATTGCTTCAGCAGCTGTCGCATGGGCGCGTTCACCTCGGAGAGGCAGGGAGCAAACTTGGCCAGGTAGTTGGCCATGCCTAGCACAGTCTCTAGCTCTGCCCGGTTCTTTGGCGGCTCCATGTTCTTGATGGCGGATACTTTGTCTGGATCTGGCTTGAGACCGTCTGCTGAGAGCCGATGCCCGAAGTAACTTACTTCAGTGGCTCCGACGGTGCTCTTTTCCGGGTTGAGCCGGACTCCTCTCTCCCGTGACCTCTGCAGCATAGTACGGAGCCTTCTGTCATGCTCCTCCCTGGTCGCTCCGTAAATGAGGATGTCGTCAACGATTGCGAGTACGCCGTCAAGGCCCTCATAGGTTTCGTCTATTTTCCGCTGAAATTCATCCTGTGCTGAGATGAGTCCAAATGGTAACCGCAGGAATCGGTAACGCCCGAACGGCGTGCAGAACGTTGTGAGTTTGGACGATTCCTCTGACAGTTTGATGGCCCAATATCCTGAGCGGGCGTCCATTACGCTGAAGTAGCGCGCGCCGGCTAGCTCAGACGTGATGTCCTCCAGTGTTGGTAGTGGGTAGTGCGGGCGCATAATGGCCTTGTTCAAGTCTCTAGTGTCCAGGCATACTCTGAGCTTGCCTGTCCGTGGTTTTTCGACGACCACTAGCCGATTTACCCACTCTGTTGGTTCAGTTATCTTGGCGATGATGTGTGTGTTTTCCATCTCTCGTAGCTCTACCTTTAGTTGACAGCGTAGCTTGTGTGGAAGTTTTCTTGGAGGGGCCGCCACGGGTATTGCGTTCGGGTCCAGGTGGATTTTGCATTCCCCGGGAAATAATCCGATCCCTTTGAACACGTCACTAAACTCCTCCATGACTGTCTTTTTCTCAAGCGGCGGCGGCGCAGTGACTGACAGCACTAACTTGATGAGATCCATGTCCAGGCATGCTTGTAGACCTAGCACAGGGGGCGCTTGCGTTTCTACAATGTAAAAGTCCAACATCATGCAGCATGCTTTATATTTGCAATTTATTGTGCATGTGCCTTTTACTTTTAGCTGTTCTCCCCCGTAGCCTGTCAGTCTGCGTGTGGTGGGTTGAAGCTTAGACTCCTGTTTAAGGCTGTGATACTCTCTCAGAGGAATTATGTTAACCTGGGCCCCAGTATCTAGCTTAAACCTCAGCTCTGTTCCCTGCTTGCCCATTTCAATACATGCAAAAGCCTGCTCTACTTCTGCAACACGCTCTCTCTGCACTGCATCTACAAAGAATTTGTCTGTGTCTGACTCAGGGCTTTGGCTTACTTCATGCACTGTCTTCCTGGTGTACTGGCTAGATTTACAAACGGCACTAAAATGATTTAGTTTTGAGCATTTAGCACACTGTCTTCCTTTAGCTGGGCAGTCGTCTAAGTTCCTGTGCCATTTATTACCACAGTAGCTACAGTTCCTTGTCCGTTTTGCGCCTCTATCACTTACTCGCATGTTTTCCGTTTTCTCTGCGGCACCGTTTGATGCGCGCCAGTGTACCGCATGTACTAGCTGCTGTTCACGCGGGCTACTGGTGACTCCGCTGAGAGCCTTAGTCTGCGTCTGGGTTAACTCGTGTGATCTAGCTATATCTATGGCTTTGTCTAGCGTTAACTCGGATCCAACGTTTAAGAGCTTTTCTCTCACTTTAGCTGAATGTATCCCAAACACAACGCGGTCTCTGACCATCTCATCCCTGTTCGCATAATCACAATCCTTTGCTAGCAGCTTCAATCCGGTCACGAATTGCTCAAATGATTCACTAGGTCCCTGCACTCTTTCCTGGAACCTATATCTAGCAAATATTGTGTTCTTTTTGGGTGTTACATATGCTTCAAAACGGTCGTAGTACCCTGTCAGTACATTTACTTCCTCCGCAGTCAGGACCCACGTATTAAAAATGTCTCGCCCTTTCTCTCCTACCCACAGGAGTAAATAGCTGCATCTTTCCGCTTCACCTTTGCGTTGTAGCAGGCCGGAAAACATCAGTCCAACATGCTTCTTGAACTTTCTCCATTCTCCCGGTAAATCGAGAGAGTCCCAATCCATGCGGGGCGACGGCACTCCTGTCGGTTCCATTTTAGTGTCGGTTCTGCTCCTCTATTCTGACACCATGTAATATTCCCATGTATGGAATAAACTGCAGGACGATTTCTTCAGGCTTTGAGTTGTGTTTTTATTCCAACAGGTCATCTACATCCAACTTCTCTACCGTTAGCTGTGTTGTCTACTGACTTCCTCATTCCAAGCCAGGACCCCTACCGGGCCACCTTGAGTATGTAGTTGCCTAAACAGATGCCTGATTAAAATGCCACTCATCCAACATAGGGTATTCATTGGCTATGAATATTACAGAATCCCTCGGAACGAATCCCGTCCCATGACGGGACGTCACGTAGCTCAGTCATTAGGCGCAGATAGGGAAAGCAGGAAAAACAATGGACCGCGCTCCAAGGTGAAATAAAGTTCAAAACAAAAGGTATAATCCAATGAATAACTTTATTGAGAGATTTGAGCAGGGTACAAACACATGACGAACACTTTTACAACCAACCGGAAACATAGCAACCAGGCTAGCAACGCACCTCATTCACGGCAGCTGTCGCAGCTTAAAGCAACCGCAGCACATAGTACATATATATGACATCTCCCTTTTTTAACTTTTGTTTTTCTTTCCTTGTAAAAAAAACAAAATCACACTTATGTGTTGTCTGTCTAATTATAAATAATGCAGGCGAGGCGTGTTGGCTGATTTCTTGACGTTTACTTCCACAGCGTGCTCATAACCTCATTCTCAGCTGCCGGTGGTGACATGCAACAACACTTTTCGGGGCTACCGCGCATGCTCGTCACTCCCGTTGCATGCTGGGTAGTGTAGTTGTTGTTTTCCCTAGCTAATAACATCAAATCTTTTCCCCTATAAAGAAAGATTTTAACTCAATAAAGTGTATTTCTTTTTTTAGCTTTAACTTTTCATTTTTTAGCATTGTAACCACATTTGCAAACAACTTTTCTCTTCATAGAATTTTCTTTCAATAAAGAAATGAAGTGCAAAAATGTCAAAGCATCATAGCAAACAGTTATGTCAAATAGCAGCAGAAGTGCACTTTTTGGAGAGCTGTATTATTTTAAGTTTTGTGCCCAAGGGACTGATTTTATTTAACACTCTATTATTATTTATACACTTATAGTGATCAAAGAGACAGGTTGTTTTTGTGTTAATGTATATATTTGTTTTTCTGAAAAATCCCACTTAATATACTTTGGGTTACAACAGTCAATATTTATTTATTTTATTTTATTTTTTTAGGGGGGTAACAGTCAATATTTATTTATTTATTAGATTTTATTTTTTTCTTATACAATAAAAGTGAGCTTTTGTTAAACCAAATATTGTGTGTTTTTTTCCATATACAACAACCTATCTGGACTCGATAAGAGAATCGATAAGGAATCGGTTCGATAAGAGGATTCGATAATAGGCTCGAACTCGATAATTTCTTATCAAACATCATCCCTACTTGTATGCCATCAGACGTTCAACACATGCATATATCAAGACATATAAACACTCAACAAATGCAACAAAAAAAAACACATTCTATTAATGCTCTTGATTTCTTTCAAAATGTAGTGTTTTTCTCTTAAATGGATCGCCTCATCTCTTGACCACGAGCTCTCAGACTTCAGAAAGTTTATTCTTAGATTTGGAATTTAGCCCCCATCTCCTTCCGTCTACCCTTTTTCGCTTTTTGAATTCCTCATACACTTGCTCACAGGTGATGCCTTTAATGTCCAAATATCAAGCTGCACTTTTAGCAACAATTGCTGTGTTTTATGAAATGTGCAATTGATGACTTATGCCATTAAAAGTTTTCCTTTTTAACAATTAGATTGTTATGTACAATTAATTTTCCTTCTTAACAATTAGAGTCCTCTTGGATGTTTCCTTACACTAATACACTGCTGTATTTCAGCTGCCCTTTTTCCTTGCCTTACAATATCCATGGCCAACACTGTGCTCCACCACAATTTACACAGGTGCCATAGTCATGGCCTCCTCCACACCGTCCACAGTTTTGTTCTCCTTTACAGTATGCTCCTACAGGTCCATACTTCTGGCACTTATAACAGTGCAGCGGTGGTGGTACAGACAATCTAACATAATATTTCATGTACCCTATATACACTAATTTAGGAAGAATTTCATCCTGAACTCCACCAACACTGAAAGACTATCCACCTTTTATCCCCCTCTCCATGTATTTAATCTCTTCAAGCTAACTGCTTGGCCTCCTTTAATAATCTCTTTAATACTTTCCAAATCTTCCGCAACTGGTATGTCTTAAATCACATGTTGGGTTACTCTCCAGAATTCTACTTTTTTTTCTTAGAGCGACCTCTTTCTTAAAAATGTTTGTTAGACTCCCTTTCTACATAATCAGTTTTGTTCACCAAAAGGTGTGATGTGTTACACCATTGTCTGGTTTTAGAATTTAAAATATTTGATGGAGTGATGTGGGTGAACATTAACCATGCAAGTGTGAGGAGGAAGTTCAATACCAAACTGCTGTTTAAATTAGATAAGCGATTTAGTGAATTCTACTTTTTTTCTCAGAGCGACTTCTTTCTTAAAAATGTTTGTCCGTTTTAGCGCCCTCTTTCTTTGAGTTTTAGCACCCTCTCTCTTTGACCCTCACTTTTACACTATATTCTCAAAGCATTCAATCAATCGCAACTGGACTATATGGTTTGTTTTAGAAGACGTTTTGCCTCTCATCCAAGTAGGCTTCATCAGTTCATGATCATAGATTTACATTGGTCAGATCTAGTCTTAGACTTAGAGTAGATTGGTTGGATCTCGTCTAGCGGCTGGTGCCAAAACCCCACATATTTATACAAGGATGGTTCCGCCCTATCGTCACAAAAAAAACAACTGTTGAGATGCAAACAGGCAATCCTACTGTCAATGCCAACAACAGCCGTTGAGGTTGAATTTCCCCTCGTCAGCATTGAGGTGTTGTGGGGCAGAACAATCGCTGTAGATTGATCACTATCACTCCAAAATAGTCAGAATAACCCACAATAGCATTCCATTCAGTTGTAAACAAATGGCACAGAGGAGAGTCTATGACCAGAACGTTTCTAACCCCCGTTATTTGTTGGAGGCTAAATTGCAAAATCTTTTAAGAATGGTTGAAAGGACAGTGTTGTATGTGGGAGATAGGTAGTGTCACAGACCACTTACTCTGTTCAGAGATGGTTTTACAGCCTGGACGCAGATGGCTTTATAGCTGTGAGAAAAGAGCTATTTCGCAGCCGTTTTGTGCTGGTTTAAATTTGCCTGTACCTGGGTATAAACAGTCAATTTCCCGGGTGAGTGGGATCCTTGTATCCTGAACCCGTGAGAAATAATGTAAGTCCAAATCTGCCAGATAGTGACCTGCGCTGTTTTCACCACTCTGATTATGTTCTTTTTATCCTGTGCAGTGCAGATGCCGATGTCTGTGACCCTCAGACCTGTGATGCCTGAGTTAGAGTATGGTTGTGATTGCTTGTCTACTAACAGACAGGGAGGGTCCTTGTCATTACAACCGCACATTCACACACAGGAGGAGAGTATTAGGGAGAGAGGGGAACTGAGGATTGCCAGGGAGCAGTGACAAACTTTTATTTATGGTCCATGAGCTGCACAACACTCAGCTTGAGAAGGAAAAGATCAGGTGGCCTCCAAATACCAAACTTTGAGTCTGCTCTGCTTCTCTTACTTGCATTAGGTTCTCTCTCCTGAAAAATGTGTTTCTCTTTTCTTTTGCTAACTTGATATGTTAGAAATTTAGGAGTGATAAAGATTAGAAAGATTAGGGGTGATATCATGCTAAATAGGGTTGGGTATCGAGTATCGAGTATGGATTGGAACCGGGACTAACTTTCCGATTCTCCCGGAATCGTTCAAAAGTTTAAATTTCGATTCCTATTTTCGATACCAGTCCGCCGACCGGAAAAAAATATGTCCGCCGAACCGGAAGAAGAAGACGCTGAACACCAACGAAGAAGCGCCCACCGCCGGAAGTGTTAGCATAGCCGAGCGAGTCAGTCAAGCTCAAGCATGGATAGCGGGCGTCGGCGGTTGAAAGTGTGGCTTTACTTTACAAAAAAAAAAGAAATAACCGCAAAATAACAGAGCTCCATGTCCATCAAGAAACGAGTGGAGAGAGAGCTGCAGATGTACCAGGACGTTCCACCGATACTTATGTCTGATGACCCTGCTGCATGGTGGTGGTCCGGTGGAACCAACAAAAGACTTATCCTTTGCTGTCATATCTCGCTTTCTCCTATTTATGCGTCCAAGCTTCTTCCACACCCAGCGAACGTGTATTTTCCACAGCAGGAGACACTATCTGTCCAGAACGCTCACGCATCCTGCCTGAGAAGGCGGATATGGTAATTTTCCTAAACAAGAACTGTCTCTGATTTTATACTGTACCTGCTGCTAATCTGGACTGGGTTTTGCAAGTTGTTTCTTATTGTTTATTTGCTTTTCTGCACCAGGTGAGCCCATCAGTGGGAGCACGGTAACATTTTTAAGTACCTGCAGCATCATACACTTGTGTGTGTAAATGTGTTTTCATGAGGTTTCCTGCAGCATCATACACTTATGTGTAAATGTGTTTTCATGAGGTTTTCAAAATTAAAGCTCTCTTGAGGAAAGTGTACCCCTGGGAAAATGTATTCATAATTTATAATATTTATATTCAAGTTCATAGATTTGATATTTATATTCTAGTTGAAAACAGCCCTGTGAGGAATTTATAGTAAAGTTCATAAAAAGTTAATAGAATTAAAATTTGATGGAGAATGTCAGACTATTTCATTCAGAAAGACTGTAGGTTAGCTAGCTCATTCAAAATATCCTAAACTTTTTTTTGACCCTGCCTCTTAAAAGAATCGGAACCGAGAATCGTAAGGAATCGGAATCGAAACAAAGAATCGGAATCGGAATTGGAATCGTTCGAACTCAAACGATACCCAACCCTAATGCTAAATAAGGGAATTTGAGCACGGACATTATACTAACACTGGATTAATGACATTGAGTGGATAATGATACCCTACCTACAAGGGAGAGAGATCTATTTATAATGGGGCAGTCAGTGTGGTTAAGATTCAGGTTCTTTCTTTTAGGTTTATTATTACTCTGTTGACCCCATAGCTACAAGACTGGTAGAGTTGATGAATTTGTTTTCTGACAAAAAATGTTTGGGTGACATATTTTCTATGCTCAAAGTTTTGTCTGTCAATATAAACCCCCAAAAGATCTTGTACTACAGATCTTGTACTAAATTGTACTAAAGCACTAGCACAAATCAAAGGGGAAATTGACATCCACTGTTTTATTGCGAAGAGCTTGGTACCTAAAGATCAAAAACCCATGGCAAACCACATGCTGACAAATTTCCAAGTCATAGCAGTATTTTAGCCTATGCTAAAGATTACTGAGACTAACTCGTCTGACACAGACAAACCCGTCTGACACAGACAAACCAACATGGTGAATTTCAAAAGAGTGGCAAAGGCTTGATGGTTCACTTCTGTTACAAATGCCGACGGGCAACAAACATGTACAATGTATAGTAACAAAGTACCTTTCTTCATTACGGCTGAATTATATCAAATATAAGCCTCTGTCAACCTTCCTGGTAAGGCTGATTCTAAAACTTTGGAGAAGCCACATTGTCAGATACTGAAAATCCCGGATTTAGATGAAGCAATGCTGTTTTTGTCCATGGACGTGAATCAATTAACCATTTACGAACTTTTGGCAGCGTCCAGGGCCTTTCATCATGTACCTCAAGGAATCCTGTGGAGGACAATCACTCAATTCCCTCCCTGTTTGACCGATGTTGACACTCAGTCCAAATTGCCGACAGTAGCGTCGACTCATTCCCAGTAGGGTTTGGACTCAGCCCTGGTGGCCATTTGTCACCAATTCTGTTGATAACTTTTATGAACGACATTTCTAGGCACATGCAAGTTGTTTAGATGATCTAGTGTGCTGGATACAGTTTAGGTTCTCTGATTTTGACAGATGATGTGGTCCTGCTGGCTTCATCGGTTCGTAACCTTTAACACCCACTGGATTGGATCGCAGCTGTATGTTAAGCAACTTGGATTTGAAACAGCACCTCCAAGTCCATTTCCATGGTCTTGCCTGAAAAAGGGTTGAGTGCAGTCTTTCAGTTGCTTTGAGATTGTGCCCCAAGTAGAGGAGTACCGCAGGTTCTTGTTCAAGAGTGAGACAAGGATAGATTGCGAGGATTGGTCGGCTGAGTGGTGGCGCATCTGCAGTGACGCAGACTCTTCATGCGTCTGTCTTAGTAAAGAGCGAGTTTAGTCGAAAGGCTCTACCTTAAAGATAGGGTGATGGGTAAGTCACAGTAGTCACTACTAATTCACATTGAGTGGAGCCAGATGAGATGCCTCCTGGACGCCTCCTTGGGGAGATGTTCAATGCATTAATAACAGGCAGGAGGGCTTGTGGGAGACAAATTGACTTTAGACTTCCTTACTATTGTCTTTTTTTTTTTTTGCAGAGCTTTTATGCCATTTTAATTAAGCAGTTTGAGTAACAATCTACATTTGATGTTAGTAATGCACTAGAATGACTTGTCATGGCTTTGGACATGAGACTTCTATAAGGTCCCGCTTTCTGTGGCTCCTCAGTAACTGGACGGCATTACATTTCCTCAAGCTACGGAACGGGCCATATGCCATATATGGGTCATATTCAGAGAATAATTTCGCCACACCTAGTGTGTGTGTGAGACAATCATTGGTACTTTAACTTTAACTTTTATTTTTGAATAAAATATCATTTAAGATACGGGATGCCTCCATGGCCGTAACCACCATTGAGGATACCAAAATCATGTCCTCCTTTTTTTAGGTGACAAAAAGATGATGATATCACTGACAGCAAATATACTTAGTGTGCGCTGTACATCGCCATGCTGTAGATCACCATGCTGTAGATCATCCTCTCTCAATATACGATCTTTGGTCATGCACAGCCGGCTACAACTCCAACAACGTTAACGCAATGAAGTCCACTTTTACTATTAAATATTATCCGATCCGAAATGTGCTGTGAACATAACGTTAACATTAAATCATACTGATGAACTAATGAATGACACATAAATGACATTGATGGGAAACGCTGTCGGTATAATACTGCAGTCGTGTCAGTCAGGTGCCGCCTCGCACTAAGTGCAGAACATGCGCTGTGCATAAAACTACACTATACGTGTGAAAAAGCGCATGTGAAATTACTGAATGACAAGGCACTTAGTATGGAATTTTACCTCAAACATATTCCTCGTAATGCTCTGTCACTTATTAGAATATGGAGACACATTTTCCCCCCTGCTTTCCCTTGGCTCTCACAGTGCTCCTTATTGGTACTTGAAATACTAAGCAGACGCTCTTGGGTTCAAATCCATGTCAAAGTAGTTGTAATGTAAATGTTTTAAACTTATATTTTAAAAGTTAAAATTAAAGTACCACTGATAGTCACACACACTAAATTGTGGTGAAATTATCCTCTGCATTTGACCCATCCCCTTGTTCCACCCCCTGGGAGGTGAGGGGAGCAGTGAGCAGCAGCGGTGGCCGCGCTCAGGGATCATGATGACAAAATTGTTTTAATATGCTAAACTTCAGCGCAGTAATTAAAGTGGTTTGTCCAATGTGTTGCTCAAGGTGATATATTTTATATGGAGCTGGGATGCATGATTTTAACCTTTCAAAGCTCCTCTTTGACCACCAATTTTTGACCTCTTGTTTGTCAAATCTTGGCTACGGCCCTAGGTGCCTCAACTATCTACATGTGAAGGCCATAGAATGTTTATAATGTTTTTCCTTAGTGATAAGACATGTGAAATATACACCAGAAGCCAAATCTGTACCTTTTCTTACCGGCGAGTTATGACTCACATTGTCTTTGGAGTCGAGACAGCTGTCAATAAAATGCTGTCTTCTTTATGGAGGCACTTTGAATTGTCATGTCTTGTCATGCTTAGAGTCAAAGCAACTACATCAAATGAAAATGAAAATGAAAAACCACCCTCAAACCAAATAGCATGAAACAAAGAAAGAGCAGGGAATATTGTGGTTTTATCACATAATCTATTTAGAGTAACACAAAGAGTAGGGTTTGATATGAGAAAAGCAGGGCTTCTTGCAAATTGAATTACCGTAGCTTTTTGTCGAAAGACCTTGACAACATCTTACTTGTGACTGAATATTATGAATGCTTTGTTAAATGGGAACTGCTACTTTCTTGGAATTTTTCCTATCGTTCACAGTCATTTGGGAAGACATGACGACGGATGCATTTTTTTAATGCAGTCTAAATATTAAATACAAGTATTAAGTAAAAGTCTGCTTACAGTGGAGCCAATGGGAGCTCCACTATTTCGCCCATAAAATTAAAAAAATAATCATTGAAAAAGCGCCAGCGATACTTCATTTACATTTCGGGATTTGAATATTAACTAAGTATTAGTGATATTGTTGTTTTAAGCGCTAACGTAGACAAACTATTTATAGTGGCGACGTGATCACTTTCTGTGTCCCTATGTTTACATCATCGAGTGGTCTGCTGCTTCCTTGCGTCTTTGCTCCCTGTAAGTTTATTGTAGATCATAAATCATGCATCACCTGTTGATATAATACCACAAGTTGGGACACTTTGACCACCACTTGAGACCTAGAACAGGCGACAACGACACGAACAGCGCTTGCCCCCACCCCATTCTATAAGGGAATATATGAACATCCTAGCAGTCTACATCCTAATGACAGCAGACATTGTACTGTAAGTGATGATGTATTATGTTTGTTGGATTTCATAAAGTCTGCAGTGAGCTTAAATCTGTGATGAAGAAAAACAAATGTGATGCGATTTTGAAATTAATGCGCCACGTATGCTTACAATTTTCAAAATACGTTAATATTAAATGTTATAAATGTGTCTATTACTACATTACATATATACTTACATCATGCATATACAGCCTTAACAAAGGTGTTTGGATGTTTTCTAAGGGCTTTATATTTATATCTATAAATTTATAGGTGGAATTGCACGGCACCCATCAGCTTAAATCCTGGTTGGAATTTTCTCCTGAATTAATAACGTCTTGTGGCAAATGCAAGAAACACAGCGTTCTTTCTTTGAGGTCTTTATTGTAAGACTGCCAACATAAAAACTGAACAATGAAAACACAATATGCACTTTAATAGTGTGCCCAAGAAGACACCTAAACCACACCCTTTCTGCTGAGTGTGAGCATGGTCCTAGTGCCCGCCACACCCCCTCCTTTTTTTTAATTCTTTGGCTTTTAACACTACGTCAGTTGTGTGGTCTTCTGTCCTCTGTTGTCCTCTGTGTTTTTTTTTTATAAATTTTGATGTCTATTTTATTGTTTTAATTGGTTTTACCCTTTAAAATCGTTTTTAATCATATTTATTTTTTATATTGTTTTTATATTGTTTTTCTATTCATTTATTTTTTGTTTGTATTCAGTCATTGGTGTAGCATAATATTGTTTTTAATATTGTTTTTAACATGGCTGTGCAGCACTTTGGAAACATTCTTGTTGTGTAAATATGCTATATAAATAAAGTGGATTGGATTGGATTGGATTTTACATGTACGCTGGTAAAGAGCTGTGATTGGATACATTCCAAACTTGTTCTACCCATCTACAGGACAAAATAAAATATGATTGGATTTTAAATTTTTTTTATTATTTGAGTAAAATTTCAGTTAACTTTATCGTCGTAGTCAACGTGCATTTGTTTTGATTCGTTATCGTATTTCCGTCAAGGGAGAATAGGTTGTTGACGATAACTAACACGAAAATTATTAGTCAATGTATATAACACTGGCAAGAGGTACCCAATTAACCAGTCTCTCCACCAATTGTGGGTTATACAGCATTAAGTCATCACACGTTTGGTGGTTGACTGTGAGATTTTTTTAAACTGTGCCTTGGCTCAGTAAAGGCTGGGTAAAACTGCTTTACAGGATTGTACAACTTATTCTACTGGGGCATTCAATCGATCACAACTGGACTGTTAGGTTTGTCTTCCAAGACAAACCAACCTGAGATTACAATGACCTGGATGAATGAGAACATTCATAGACAACTTCTTCTACTCAACTGTATGAGAATTTGAGCTGTAGAGTGTTGACAAGAGCGACCTGCGTCTCAAGAGTTCTGCCACAGTGCGCTTCTACATTGGAAATTAGATAGAATTTAATGTTGAATACCAACAAACAACACCCCACTTTTTTATTCAACTTCAGTCAATGTTTCGTCTGATCCGCCCTTTGCCAAAAGACACTGGTGCTCATTGTTGCTGCCAAAAGGAATGCTGTGGCGTAGTCGGAGGCCATGTGGGTCTGTTGTAATCTAGACTGTGAGGAGGTTGGACATTTTTCACCCTGGGTTCTTGTTTTGGTCTGTGTGTGGTTCTATGGTTAAGACAGCGCAGTAAATACATGAATTTAGACTTTTGTCTTTATTTGGCAACTTTCTTGTATGATTTTTTTAGATCAAAGCTTTGAAGTAAAACCACAGAGGTGGTCCAGCATGGAATGAGGGATGCTACCAGCGTTTGGTTACTTAACTGTCACAAACTAAAGGCTGAAGACTCCAAAAAAGCTGACAGATTTAGTGTGGCAATGGTGAAGAGATCAGTGAGAGCGTACCATCTGCTGGGAGAGTACACACTTGATCAACATCAGTGAATGATTATCGTTCCTCTGCCAGAATCCACCTGGAACTACGAGAACAGCTGTACACCTTGTAGAAGAGAGAGACAGAGGTAATTAGACCTTTTGGGTGAAGATACCTACTCATACTAAGCAAGGGAGTCCATCCACAAGGGGAAGTTATTTCCAAAAGGATGTCTTTAAGGTGCACTCAACCTTGCCACTTACTCTTTGTTGATGTCGAAGAGAGCAATAGAAACCAAGCTGACCCTGGAACAGGACCAGACCCGGATGAACTGGAATGGGATGACTTTAGCACCACAATGGAGAACAGAATAGTAAGTGTAGGTAAATCGTATTGAGGCTTTTTGCAAATATTCTGTTAAATGCAATTTGGGACTATAATGCTAACACAGTTCCTTCCAAAATACTGGGAAACCTACAATATTAGTTTAGATGTTGGAACAATGCAGATAGAATAATTCAAAGTGCCACCATCGTAAAACCTTCATTAGTTGTAGGTAAGTCATATTTTATTATAGTAAAAACAATAATACAGTTTCAACTGTAATGACAAATTACAAAGGTAATATGATTTAAAAACAATTGGACTTATACAGAAAAATAAATTTGTGACACAGTTAAATGGGCAAATAATAATATTGTTGTATGTTAGCCTTATTTTTTTTTTCATGATCTCCCTCACCTACCTACCTACATCACTTCACTTTTTTACAATATATGGCACTTTGACTTGCCTTTGAAATTCTAAAACTTTTCTACAATAATAGTAACTTAACCATATGTGCAACTGTTCTTACTTTTACAGTAAGTACTTTTGTGATTACTGACTTTTAGAACACATGTTTTTTGTTGTTACCAAAGGTCCATTGTCATGTTATAACAATCTTGTCGACATAACACATACTTGCCAACCTTGAGACCTCCGAATTCGGGAGATGGGGGTGTGTGGTTGCGGGGGTGGGGTTGGGAGGGCGGGGTTGAGGTGCAGGCAGCATACCTCTTCCCCTTTAAGCTTTTCTGGATGTAATTAAATTCTTTTTTCCAATCATTTTGGAACTTGCAAGCGTATTTCTTCTTCTTACTCGTCGTCGCCATGTCTCTTCTTCGTTCTTCTGTTGTGCACTGAGCTCCAAAAGCCATAGATGTTATTGTAGCGTCCCGGAAGAGTTAGTACTGCAAGGGGTTCTGGGTATTTGTTCTGTTGTGTTTATGTTGTGTTACGGTACGGATGTTCTCCCGAAATGTGTTTGTCATTCTTGTTTGGTGTGGGTTGACAGTGTGGCACATATTAGTAACAGTGTTAAAGTTGTTTATATACGGCCACCGTCAGTGTGACATGTATGGCTGTTGACCAAGTATGCCTTGCGTTATCATTAAACTAGTTAAAAGATCATACAACGTGTCAGCATTTCTTGACATCTTCGATTTAAGACCATTGTTAAACCTTTCCAACGCTACATTATTATGGGACTAGGCCGGTACGCTGTTTTTATGGAGGAAAAGCGGATGCCTAGACAGCATGCGGCTGTTAAGGGGTGAAGGTTTCAGGTGAGAGAGGACGCTAAAGGCAGTGCCTTAAACGCCCCCAATATTGTTGTCCGGTTGGAAATCGGGAGAAATTCGGGAGAATGGTTGCCCCGGGAGATTTTCGGTAGGGGCACGGAAATTCGGGAGTCTCCCGGAAAAATCGGGAGGGTTGGCAAGTATGACATAACATACAAACAAAACTAAATGGTTTAACGTTTGCCACATGGTCGATAAGAAAACCAAACTAAATTCTACATAAACATTTGTTTTATTTACCTGAGCAAGCCACAATTTAAAAACACTTTAGCCATTTACCATTTACCAACAGGTGATACATGTGGCGGAAAGTAACTACCTAAACCTAGCAGTGCTGTGCTGGGTTTCGTAGACACCCAGTAGCCCCTGTATTATTTTCCAAAAATAGAAGTTGGTGAGTGTCCATGTAGGAAAGCCATCAGAGCGCAGACACAAGTACTTTTATGGGAACAAAAACTGTACATGGAAAATAGGTCCCTCAACCCTTTGCAAATTCCCTGATATTTGGGTACCATTTACTCCGTCCAAATACCTTGCCCATGATAAATGGTTCAGAAGAAAGTAATGCTAACCAGAACAGACTTGACAATGAGGTATTTTCACTCCTGTTATGGATGGTTGCTGCCGGCCGTGAGCTCTATCATAAGGTTGAACTTGTCTATCAGGTCAGGCCTTCACGTCACTCTGTTGATCCTTGTAGCTGAGCCATATTAGGGAGAGATTTGACTGACAAAGAGAAGGATTTCTTCTTCTTGCTGCAGGGAGGAACACACACATTTTGCAGCTTATTTTGCGGTAAGACTTTTTAGCAATGGAGGTACCTCTGTTTCATTTTTATAGAATCATAGGATTTGAACATGGTGTATTGCATCAGTCAGGGTTACTTTTTATCAGTAGACATTTATCATATAGGATAAGATAAGGTAGGGTAGTTTAGACTTTTATTTATCACACGATGGGGAAATTATATGGTTGCAGTGCAGATATTAATAATAGTAATAATCTTGTAGGCATTTTTGTCATTTGCTATTGCCAAAGAAGCGCCTTATATTCGCTTGTTCACAACCAACTGTGTGCACTGACCTCCAGGAGCGAGAGACAGCCCAGGTGTCGGAACAACGCTGTGTCCAGCTGGAAAAGACCCAACGTGAGCTGGAGCGACAACTATCGGGCCTGTCAGACCGTCTGGAGGAGGGGGAGTCTCGCTCAAATCAGCTGTACCGTCACAGAGACAAGCTGGAGGCAGAGTGTAACAACCTCAGGCAAGACCTGGACCAACTGGAGGGTGCCCTTAACGCATCTGAGCAGGATAGACAGGTAGATAATCATTGGACTTCTTCCTAGGGGTTGATGTTGGTACAGTAACTGCAATACTCGCAGCACTCGCAGGGTATGGGTTTTAAAACAAATGCAATAATGGCCACCACATTAGTTACAACTGCACACACAAATACAATAATACAACTATTTCTTGTAGTTTGCAGTGGTGAAAAACATTACCAAAATATACAACGGTGTCTTTCTAATGCAGTACTTGCAATGCATAAGCTAACCAAAACATATAAACACCTGTCTGTATTATCCAATGCAGTTCTACGCCACTGGAAAAAAAAATCACAATAATAAAGACGTTATTGATGAATACGTCAATGTATGTGTAAATTAAAATCCAACCATTATTATTTTTTTGAAATAGAAGTGTACTGAATGAAGTGACTGGAATGTGCCGATGTTACAACTTGAGAAACGGTAAATAAAATACATTATCCAGATAAGTTAGGAAATAAATCACCAGTAAATGATCTGCATTTAATCTTTTATTTTCATTTGATGACTTTGTCCCATTTTCTTACACAATTCTGGTTCCTTAGAAATTCATGGAACTGTCAAACAAAGTCGAGCAGATCAGGTCACCTTTCCCTGGGACATTATGTCCAGGGTGTACTTCGCCTTCCGCCCGAATGCAACTGAGATAGGCTCCAACACCCCCCACGACCCCAAGAGGGACAAGCGGTAGAAAATGGATGAATGGATGGATTATTTTAGTGTGGTTATTATCTTACTGTCTTATTAACTTTTACTCTGACTTGTTCATGTAACCTTGTATTTATTCCCTTCCTGGTCCTGTTTGTCATGTTGTGATTTGTTGAGTTAATACTTTTGGTTTATTTTAAGGGATATGTAGATGCCATTTTCCATTTTTCTCTTTTGCAAAACAAATCTATCTTCAAGTACACATTAAGTCACCTTGAACCTTGAAGCAATAGTACTTGTCAAAGAAATGACATCATCTTGATGACAAGGAATATAAGAGACACAAGTCACAAAGACTTGATGCAGCCTGAAGTGTTTTTAAACAATTGATTACAACAATACTACATCAGCAAATTCAACAATATTAAGTGGTTAATTTCATGTATTGATCATCATGGATAAGGTACTGCTTAATTTATATTCAGAAATTACTCCTGAATTGTGAAATTACTTTTATTACAATATAATTTCTGTATCCTTTTTAATTGTATTTAGCTATCCATCGCTTATTTATTTATTCATGTTATTTTATCGTTATATGTAATTTTTATTTATCGGTTGCTAACCACCATTTATTATCTCTTTAATTCCAAAATGGTGACATTTGAAACAAGAAATCAAACAAAAATTAAAAGATACAATTTGTGGTGTGAATTTATCAGCAGTAATTAATACGTAGAAGGGGTGTGATTAAATGATTTATGCTTCTTCCTACTTTTTTCAGATATGTGCACAAAGGGCACCTCCTATGCAAATCCAACTTTTCTTACCTATTGGAACTTGTTTTTGTGTATTTGAGCTCTGCAAAAGTCTGCAAAATTTGAAATCAAACCATGGTGGCATTGCATAGATATTTATAAAACAATCGTGCCTTCCTTCATACTTCCTCCACACAAGCCGTTTGGAATTTGCCCAAATTTTGACGTATCTCCATATATGGTAGAGATTTACCCGAAAAGCTTTGCACGAGTCCGCCATTGTAGTCGGACGTTGTATGTAGTCAGTAAGTTCCTTCTTTTTTCTCTATCATCTTGTTGTGGGGCAGACTGGCTCGTACATGCACATGCATCCTCCGCTGTTGTCATTTCTAATACAAAGTAGCGTATAACTTACACAGTGTCTGTCAGTATAGTCCATATGGAAGCACTAAAAACTACAACATGACTGGCAAGGAGAAGATGTAGTCGAAGTGGAAGCACGTAAATAAGACCGCCCACAAAACGGTGCATTCTAAAGAGATGGTCAGAAAGCGGTTTTTGAGGATGATTTATAAAACATATTCTATGCAAAATTTTGACAAAAGAACTACCATTACATGTTATGTAGACGACGAGGAAGGGTTTTAAATGTAGAAAAAAAATCATAATATGACCCCTTTAAAGGCCTACTGAAATGAATTTTTTTTATTTAAACGGGGATAGCAGATCTATTCATTGTGTCATACTTATCATTTCGCGATATTGCCATATTTTTGCTGAAAGGATTTAATATAAAACAACGACGATAAAGATCGCAACTTTTGGTATCTGATAAAAAAAGGCTTGCCCCTACCGGAAGTAGCGTGACGTAGTCAATTGAACATATCCACAAAGTTCCCTATTGTTTACAATGATGGCCGCCAGAAGTGAGAGAGATTCGGACCGAGAAAGCGCCGATTTCCCCATTAATTTGAGCGAGGATGAAAGATTTGTGGATGAGGAAAATGCAAGTGAAGGACTAGTGGGGAGTGGAAGCGATTCAGATAGGGAAGATGCTGTGAGAGCCGGGGGTGACCTGATATTCAGCTGGGAATGACTACAACAGTAAATAAACACAAGACATATATATACTATATTAGCCACAACACAACCAGGCTTATATTTAATATGCCACAAATTAATCCCGCATAAAAACACCTAGGTGTTTGTTATGCTAGCTCCTAGCTCCTAGGTACTAGCTCGAGCTAGTTATAGCTCGAGCTGGTAATATGGACGGGATCCCGTATATATAACCCGCCAATACAATTCAAACACCTGCACAACACACACACTCACTCAGCCCAAAGAACCGTTCACCTAACCCAAGGTTCATAAAGCTTAAATATTTAACCAAAGTTACGTACATAACACGCACGTACAGGCAAGCAATCAAATGTTTGGAAGTGCGCGGGTGGGACCTGATATTAAGCTGGGAATGACTACAACAGTAAATACACACAAGACATATATATACTCTATTAGCCACAACACAACCAGGCTTATATTTAATATGCCACAAATTAATCCCGCATAACAAACATCTAGGTGTTTGTTATGCTAGCTCCTAGCTACTAGCTACTAGCTCGAGCTAGTTATAGCTCGAGCGGGTAATATGGACGGGATCCCGTATATATAACCCGCCAATACAATTCAAACACCTGCACAACACACACACTCACTCAGCCCAAAGGACCGTTCACCTAACCCAAGGTTCATAAAGCTTATATATTTAACCAAAGTTACGTACGTGACACGCACGTACGGGCAAGCGATCAAATGTTTGGAAGCGCGCGGGTGGGACCTGATATTCAGCTGGGAATGACTACAACAGTAAATAAACACAAGACATATATATACTATATTAGCCACAACGCAACTAGGCTTATATTTAATATGCCAAAAATTGATTCCGCATAACAAACACCTAGGTGTTTGTTATGCTAGCTCCTAGCTCGAGCTAGTTATAGCAAGCGATCAAATGTTTGGAAGCACAGCTACGTACTCACGGTATCGCGTCTGTGTATCCAAATCAAAGTCCTCCTGGTTAGAGTCTCTGTTGTCAGAGTTCTTCGATCTTGACTGCATCTTTCGGGAATGTAAACAAACACCGGCTGTGTTGTGTTGCTGACTTCCCTCGCAAAATATCCGCTTCGCACCGACAACTTTCTTCTTTGCTTGCTTAGCTTCTTTCTCCATAATGCAATGAACAAATTGCAACAGATTCACCAACACAGATGTCCAGAATACTGTGGAATAATGAGATGAAAACAGAGCTATTTCATATTGGCTTCAATGGGGAAGCCATACCTCTGTTAAACTGGCTACGTCACGTGCATACGTCATCATACCGAGACGTTTTCAAGCGGAAGTGTGGCGGGAAATTTAAAATTGCACTTTATAAGTTAACCCGGCCGTATTGGCATGTGTTGCAATGTTAAGATTTCATCATTGATATATAAACTATCAGACTGCGTGGTCGGTAGTAGTGGGTTTCAGTAGGCCTTTAAGGTAACATTTTTTAAACTAATAAATCATACCATACCATTCTGAAAAGATGTAAAAGGTTTTGTTTATCAGACACATTGACGTCACTGTTCACAGTTTTTAAACGTAATCTTGTACTGTGAAATTTCTACCAAGTCTCCTACTATACGGCTGCAAAAAATGTAATGGTGATTTATAGCATTTTTTTTATGTGGCAAGTGGAGATAAATGCTTTATTTTGGAGAGCAAGAAGTGTTCCAGTGCTCTTAATGCAGCAATGTTGCCCCCTGTTCGACCTCTGCTGCGTGGTGACTGTTGTCTTACACAACATTTGTTCTTCACATGAGTAGTACACACAATATTAGGTGCATGTTCTTAATTATTGACCGGCAGTTATCAAATTTAGCTAAAAGGTTGGAACAAATCTGACAGTTGGACTTGAATATAAAAGTCTAGCACAATTTTTAATGTGAACATGTAATGCCCTTTTCCAGCCAAAAGCCAAGAACTTTATCCCCAACAACTTTTTTCTGACTAAATAATCTGTGTGGTTTACATTTTGACCGCATCTCAAAGTTCAAGGTAATTTGTTCAAACCAGTATGATGCCGTATGGGGGAGTGACATGTTTAACAATGTTTAGGACTAAGGATGTCCCAATACAATTTTTTCACTTCCGGTATGATACCGATATTGGAGCCCTGAGTATACAGTACAGGCCAAACGTTTGGACACACCTTCTCATTTCAATGCATTTTCTTTATTTTCATGACTATTTACATTGTAGATTGTCACTGAAGGCATCAAAACTATGAATGAACACATGTGGAGTTATGTACTTAACAAAAAAAGGTGAAATAAGTTGAAGTGAAGTGGTAATTGTTTTTTTGGCGTCCACAAGGTCATAATGCAGTATGTTGAATGATGTGTACTCATTTGTTACTGAATTCTTTCTAATGTGCTTCTGCTTTGGTAACTTTGTATCTGTAAGTAATATGTACTGTAACTGACAGTTAACCGTTTATATTGACAAATGTCGTTTTTTTAGACTGCAATATTGTTCAATTAAGGACACTATTACACAGCTTATGTGCTATTGTGTGCTTGGCTGTTGTGTAGCTGCTAGCTCCTATAGCTTACTATGTTTACCTGTTTTACCCATTTGCCTAATTACGACTAGATGAAAGCCGATACATTACGATACTAGTTTTATCGGATTAATATCTGATATGAGTATCAGATCAGGACACCCCTAATTTAAAGGCCTACTGAAACCCACTACTACCGACCACGCAGTCTGATAGTTTATATATCAATGATGAAATCTTAACATTATAACACATGCCAATACGGCCGGGTTAACTTATAAAGTGACATTTTAAATTTGCCGCTAAACTTCCGGTTCGAAACGCCTCTGAGGATGACGTATGCGCGTGACGTAGCCCGACGAACACGGGTATGCCTTCCACATTGAAGCCAATATGAAAAAGCTCTGTTTTCATTTAATAATTCCACAGTATTCTGGACATCTGTGTTCGTGAATCTGTTTCAATCATGTTCATTGCATTATGGAGAAGGAAGCCAAGCAAGCAAAGAAGAAAGTTGTCGGTGCGAAATGGACGTATTTTTCGAACGTAGTCAGCCACAACAGTACACAGCCGGCGCTTCTTTGTTTACATTCCCGAAAGATGCAGTCAAGATGGAAGAACTCGGATAACAGAGACTCTAACCAGGAGGACTTTTGATTTGGATACACAGACGCCTGTAGAGAACTGGGACAACACAGACTCTTACCAGGATTACTTTGATTTGGATGACAAAGACGCAGACGTGCTACTGTGAGTATGCAGCTTTGGCTTTTTTTTGCGTATGTACGTAACTTTTTTAAAATATATAAGCTTTATGAACCTTGGGTTAGGTGAACGGTCTTTTGGGCTGAGTGATTGTGTGTGTTGATCATGTGTTTGAATTGTATTGGCGTGTTCTATGGAGCTAGGAGCTAGCAGAGGAGCTAGGAGCTAGCATAACACGTACCGTACCGTAAGTGCGCGTCACGTACGTAACTTTTTAAAAATATATAAGCTTTATGAACCTTGGGTTAGGTGAACGGTCTTTTGGGCTGAGTGATTGTGTGTGTTGATCGGGTGTTTGAATTGTATTGGCGTGTTCTATGGAGCTAGGAGCTAGCAGAGGAGCTAGGAGCTAGCATAACAAACACGCAGGTGTTATTATGCAGGATTAATTTGTGGCATATTAAATATAAGCCTGGTTGTGTTGTGGCTAATAGAGTATATATATGTCTTGTGTTTATTTACTGTTGTAGTCATTCCCAGCTGAATATCAGGTACCGTGAGTATGCAGCCTTGGCTGCTAAACATTCGATAACTTGACCGTATGTGCGCGTCACGTACGTAACTTTTTAAAAATATATAAGCTTTATGAACCTTGGGTTAGGTAAACGGTCTTTTGGGCTGAGTGATTGTGTGTGTTGATCAGGTGTTTGAATTGTATTGGCGTGTTCTATGGAGCTAGGAGCTAGCAGAGGAGCTAGGAGCTAGCATAACAAACACGCAGGTGTTTTTATGCAGGATTAATTTGTGGCATATTAAATATAAGCCTGGTTGTGTTGTGGCTAATAGAGTATATATATGTCTTGTGTTTATTTACTGTTGTAGTCATTCCCAGCTGAATATCAGGTCACCCCCGGCTCTCACAGCATCTTCCCTATCTGAATAGCTTCAACTCCCCACTAGTCCTTCACTTGCACTTTACTCATCCACAAATCTTTCATCCTCGCTCAAATTAATGGGGAAATTGTCGCTTTCTCGGTCCGAATCTCTCTCACTTCATGCGGCCATCATTGTAAACAATAGGGAACTTTGCGTATATGTTCAACTGACTACGTCACGCTACTTCCGGTAGGTGCAAGCCTTTTTTTTATCAGATACCAAAAGTTGCAATCTTTATCGTCGTTGTTCTATACTAAATCCTTTCAGCAAAAATATGGCAATATCGCGAAATGATCAAGTATGACACATAGAATAGATCTGCTATCCCCGTTTAAATAAAAAAAATTCATTTCAGTAGGCCTTTAAGACAGCCAGAAAGATGTCTTCTCAGAGAAGGATGAGGGTCAGGCAAGTCTGCATGGTCCATTGTATCTCTAAATAACAACACAAAGAATTCAACATGTCAGTGATGAGCTCACGGCAACAACATAAACAGTAGTGTCATAGCATTAACCAACTAAATAGTGGATATTGGATTTATATTTGTTCCACTCACTTACTTCCTCCTTTGGTTGTACAACTAATACTATTTTGAGTAGCTTCTCTTCTTTGCCTCCATTTTGCAAAATGTTGAAATTAATCTTGTAAAAGTGAAGTAAGTATGTACTGCAGCTGTACACCAGTTTAAACGTCGCAGGTGAGTAAGTGTGTTTTACAAAGCAGTTTTCTTTCGGATCAGTTAGTTCCTGGAAACGTCTGAAATAAACATCCTGGTCACCAGATGGAACTTTTCTGGCCTGGAGGTACATTTCACCTCGGTAAATTCTGGTGGAATTGTAGTGGGGGTTTTCAAAAGCCCAGGTAATTTGAAAGGAAATTAAAAAGGGGCTAATGTTAAAGGTTTAATTGGGAAATCAAAACAGTAACAAACTTATTTAGTTTTTTTTTAAAGTTATGCTTTCAATGCCTTTTGTTTTATTTTAGTGTGTTTTGTTATAGTTTTTAACTGAAAAAGACATTTTATTTTGAATATAAACCTATTATCGCTTATGACTTGACTCACTATAACAAATTGACCTTTGACTCAATGAAAAATGTATTTAAAGGGAAAGTGCACTTTTTTGGAATTTTGCCAATTGTTCCAAATCATTATGAAAGACCGAACGACGGATGTATTTTTTTTTAATGTATTCTAAATATTAAACAAATGCGGTCAAAAGTCCGCTTACAATGGAGCTTGTGGGAGCCGCTCTATTCTGCCTATAAAGCCCTTAAAAAACATCTGCATCAAGGTTTTATATACAGGATGTACTGTAAGTGTATGTAATGTAGTAACAGGCAGATTTATAATAACATTGAATATTTGCGTATTTTGCTCATTTCAAGCATACGTGACGCATTAATTAAAACAAATTTATCATGATGTTTGCTTTTTTTTTCAACAACATCCCTGATTATTACTCACTGCAGACTTCATGGGAGCCAACACACATATTAGAACATCACTTATTGCACAACGTCTGCTGTCATTAGTTTGCCGACTGCTCGGATGTTCATATATTCTCATTTTGGTGAAAAATGACTCACAATCCTCCGAAGAAAAGGGGCGCAAACCCAAGCGTCTTTTCATGTCGGTCTCGCCATTCCCGGTTCTAAATTGGCTGTCAAAGTGTACAAACTTGCTGGAATACGTCCTCGTCCTTCTACTTTTCAGGTTAGAGGCATGATTTATGATCTACAATAAAGTTTGACGAGCAAGGAAGCGAGGTAACAGATGATCATTTGATCATGTCAACTTTGTACACAAATTTGTGATCACGGCGCCACTATAAATAGTTTGTCTGTGTTAGTCTTTATAATAATAATATCACTAATACTTGGTTAATATTCAAGTCATGAAATGTAAATGGAGTATTTTAGGCCATTTTTGGATGTTTTTTTATTGGGTTTTATGGACGGTATAGAGGACCTCCTGTTGGCTTCGTTGTAAGCAGACTTTAATTTACGTTTATTCAAGAGTTAGAATGCATAAAAAAAATCAGTCCAAAATACATTATAGTCATGGGTTTCACAATGATTGTGAATGATAGGCAAAATTCCCAAAAAACTGCAGTTCCCCTTTAAGATTATTAACACATTCAAGTACCCCTGGTGTAGCGAGTGTGCAGCATACCCAGTATTCAACTTTGTGATATAGTATTATATTAGTAGTAATAAGTGCATGTAAATGAATGAGTTGGCCCAACATAGGTACTGTACTGTGCGGTTGTTGTTTTTTCAACACTTGAATCCCAGTATATCTTTCGAGTGTCATGATTGGTCCAAGCATTGATGTGTTGTATTCCCCCTCTCAGCAAGCGATGGAGGATCTACATAGTGAAGAGGAGAAGGTGAACCAGTTAACTGAAGAGAAAACCCAACTACAGATGCAAATAGAAGATGTAAGTACTTCATATCATGCCTATGTGAGACTAAAGTTCACAGCATGCATTATGTTTAAGAGCATATCTAAATATCGATAATGGATAGTGTATGCAAAGGTATTATAACCACAATTTCCCTCCACTGCAGCTATTCAGTTTCACTTGACTCTGCGTCTTGTTCTGAATGACACCTTTATTTGATTATTTTGTTAATTTAGCCATTAAATTTTGCACATTATGTAATAATGGCAACCTTCTCAGAAGAATTCCAACGCATTCCTTCTAAATTAATTACATAAATTATGTAATATGTGAAACCAAAAAAAAGCGGAAGTGGTACCAAAAATGATAAACAGTAGAAAGTAGATGGATGAACCAAGCAAATACATAACTGTTGTGTTGCATGGTGTGCTCCTAGCTGGAGTATGAGCTGGAAATGGAGCGTTGTCAGCGTGAAGAGCTGGAGAAGCACAACAGGAAGGAGGAGGGTGACAGCGCAAGTACTCAGGACAATCTGGAAGAAGTGGAGAAAATAAAGAGTGGTCTGGAAGAGATCATCAAAAGGTCAGTCTTGCTCGTGTACAGGAATACAAAAATCTTTGCATGCTATTGGTGTGCAGATATTTTTTGTGGCGGTGAACCTTTTCAAATCCAGATGATTCACATTCTACATGGGTAAAAAAATCAATTGTGAACCGATACAGTATGTTAGTGCTCAGTATTAGAAGACACACCTTTACCAACCAACCAATTAACTACATGGTTCTAAATACAGTGGGACCTTGTTTTCTGCCCCAATTTTCATATTTCCACCCAAATTTTCCCCGGTAATTGTATGCCATCTCGGTAAACGTATGGCCAACATTTTGCGTAACAAACTAGTCCGTTTGCACATGTATCATTTCTTGTATTTGATTGCCCAAACTAATAATCCCACACATTAGAAACCCTATCTCTCAGTTTTTTTAATTCAGTGTGACTGCAAAATAACCCACCTTTGGGCCAAATATGTAATAATCGCCGGTTTAGATGGCGGTTCATGGCGATTCAGCAAACACCAAACACAAAACCTGGTCATCTGTCGCTCATTCGCCATGAACCCTGAAAACCGCAGGGGCCCAACAAAAACATTTTACGTAACATTTTTCCTGGTGGTCTTGGCGGTTCGAAATGGGGCGTGTTCAGAGAACGGCAGCCTCCGTATTTGCACCACAAAATCCATGATAATACTGTTGACACCGCCATAATCCTCCAGTCACAAAGTACCTTCACGGAGGTAGTAGCGTAAATAAACATGGGAGCGTCACGGGCTCATCAAGTAGCAACACAGAGGCACTGCGGTTGATGTGGAGTAGAGGGTGGAGGACTCCACCCCCTTTTGGCGAGATCTGTGGTATTGGCGCAGTGTTCAAAAGGTGCAGGGAAAAACTTTCTGCCTTCGTTGGAACACGGATCATGAACCGCCATCCAAACCGTTAATATTGGAACGCCTCTTTGGGGCTGTACCTGCAGAAAAGTGTCACACACAGCAAATCCACATGCAAAACACAAAGTGCAAAAGTGAAACATTGATTGATTGAGACATTTATTAGTAGATTGCACAGTGAAGTACATATTCCGTGCAATTGACCACAAAATGGTAACACCCGAATAAGTTTTTCAACTTGTTTAAGTCGGGGTCCACTTAAATTGATTCATGATACAGATATATACTATCGTCATAATATAGTCATCACACAAGATAATCATCAGAGTATATATATTGAATTATTTACATTATTTACAATCCGGGGTGTGGGATGAGGAGGGGGGGGGGTATAGGTTTGGTTGATATCAACACTTCAGTCATCAACAATTGCATCATCAGAGAAATGGACATTGAAACAGTGTAGGACTGACTTGGTAAGATATGTGCAGCAAGTAGTGGACATAAAGAGAGAGATCAGAAAGCATAAGAAAAAGTATCTACATTTGATTATTAATAATCCGGGGAGGCTGTTAAAACAAAACAGGGCAAGGGACAGGGAGATTCAATAGAACTGGGGTCTCAAACTCAATTTACCTGGGGGCTACGAGAGGCAGAGTGTGGGTGGGGCTGAAAAGCTTTGTTAAATGATAAATGGGTTATACTTGTATAGCGCTTTTCTACCTTCAAGGTACTCAAAGCGCTTTGACACTATTTCCACATTCACCCATTTACACACACATTCACACACTGATGGCGGGAGCTGCCATGCAAGGCGCTAACCAGCAGCCATCAGGAGCAAGGGTGAAGTGTCTTGCCCAAGGACACAACGGACGTGACTAGGATGGTAGAAGGTGGGGATTGAACCCCAGTAACCAGCAACCCTCCGATTGCTGGCACGGCCACTCTACCAACTTCGCCACGCCGTCACTTGTTAAACTTTTTTAAATTTTCTCAAATGTGTTTATTTGTATTATTTTAACACAAAATAAGATGAAAACATAAATAAAAATATATTTCAATTCCACTTGGTGTCCCTCTCGTGTTTAGCTGACGCACGGAGAACATCTCAATGCATGTAGAACGTCATTTCCGCAACGCACGGCATTTCCGATTTTTTCCTTTACAGCAGCCTGGCGGTCAGCGGATAATAGCCTGTTAACAGTCCCCTTTGTTTTTGCGCTCGATGTTCATGTTTTTCATGATGACATGAACTGGAAATAAGTGATGTATTACATTGTAATCGTATGTATATTCCAAATAAACTGACACCGACCAACCAACCACCACTGTGCCATTTGTAGATGGTTCAAAGTGCCGGGATATCGAGTGCAAAAAGGCGACTGCTCCCGGAATGTTATCCGCCGTGCTGTTACTGGAAAAAGAAGCGAAAGTGACACTGTGCTGTTGTTGTTGTAAACCTAGTCATGGAAACAAAAACAAAAATTTAAATATGAAACATAATTGTATATAATAGTGTTCATCGTGTGAGGCAATGCAAATAATAAATAATGACTCACAAATAACGGCGTGACCCTATAATTGGCCTGGGTTATTGGGGACTGTTATTGTTGCTGCCGACTACATTAGGTTACATTGAGTTTGTTCCTTTTACTTTGCCACCGCGCACGCATCACTTTGATTTAATTTGTCAGAGAGAGATATATACGTGTCACACCCACTGTGGCACAGCTTGGGTCACTTTCATTGCGCAAGACACATCACCCTTGCTCCTGATGGGTCGTGGTTAGCGCCTTGCATGGCAGCTCCCGCCATCAGTGTGTGAATGTGTGTGTGAATGGAAAAATGTGGAAATAGTGTCAAAGCGCTTTGAGTACCTTGAAGGTAGAAAAGCGCTATACAAGTATAACCCAACAACAACACTGTTTTGAGTTTTTTTTCCTGTTGTCCCTAATGTAGTGACAGCTTATGTTTTTTGTATTTCCGCCCAAGCTGGAGGCGGAGCTGCGGGACACCAACATCTGATTCTAATCAACCTTTCCTGTTATATATTTGTTTGTTTTATTGCTGGTTACTGTTAATGCTGCATGTCTTCACGTCCCGGCGGCCCGCCTGTTTGCCTGCTCATCGTGTTTTGTCATTTTGTGCCCGAGCCTTTTGTCTCGTTGACTTTTTGTTCTATTGGCATCGTAGTTTTTGTTGTTTGAATCATCAACGCTGTGGACAATAAAAGACTTGTCGCACTCGCCACTTTTGTCCTCGCTGCTTTCTGGGATCCACCACAGTAAGCCACGACATATACGTATAATGTCCCGCTGGGTAGCAACTTCAAATACCTTTTTTTGGAAGGGTTGTGAACGCAGCGCGTTCGGATGAACGTTGGCGTGTGCACAATATAAACGAGGCAGCCAGTCAGAAGAAAACTCCATGGCAACGCTGCTGTAACTTTCACTCATTGAGAAATGTTTCTCGGCTTGCATCAAGCCTCGTCGATGTCCCGCCTCCGACAGCTATATACCCCACCGTGATTGGTAGGTTCGTTCATTTTTGCACACAACACTGCAAAATGCCATTCATGTAAAACTTACGGGCCGCACTAACATTAGACTTTCATATTAAGATGGGAGCCCCAAAATATCGTCTTGGGGGCCGCAAGTTTGAGACCCCTGCAATAGAATGTAACATAAAGGTTACACTCAAAATAGGACAGTAATGAACCTGCGGTGCTTAAGAACCCCTCTGATTATTAATTACATACAGCTGCACACCACAGCCTCCTCCGACAGGAATACAGGGACTGCATTCAACAGAAAAAAGGAAACAGACGTGTCAGAATCAGCACAGGAAAAGATGTAGTGGAAAATTACATTATTAATGTGACACTTTGATAAAGAAGTTGAAACATATGACAGAAAAGCAACTTTTCTTACCTAATGTTACATGTTTTTGTGTATTTGGGATCCCTACAAGTCCCGAAAACTTGAAATGTAACCATAGAGGCATGACGGAGATATTTATAAAATAATCTCGGCTGCTTCTAAACTTCCCTCAAACGAGCCGTTTGGAATTTGAGACGATTGTGACGTATGTTGCCTTGGCTACATCAGATATCTCCATATGGTTTTTAATCATTTACAAAAAAGAAGGAACACAAACAGACCGCAAAAAACAAACGTTTTGAAATAACTTTTAAAATTCAGACAGTGACTATCTGGAAAGTTCTAACCACCATCAACATTCTGTATTTTTGAACCAAAAATCACTTCATATTCTCTACTGCTCGCTAGTGTTACCATATCTGAGTTATTGTGTAGAAATATAACTACAAAACTACAAAAGTACACTTCATTCATTAACGGTGTTACAAAAAAGATCAGTTAGAATAATACATAATGTTGGATATAGAGAACATACAAACCCTTTATTTATTGAATCAAAAATACTGAAATTCCACGACATAGTGAATTGGCAAACAGCTAAAATTATACACAAAGCAAACTATAACCTGCTACCCAAGAATATACAACAATTCTTCTCAAAAAAAGAGGAGAAATATAATCTTAGAGAAAAATGTAATTTAAAACATTTGTATGCACGTACAACACTTAAGACCTTCAGTATATTACATTTTGGAATGGATTAAGCAAAGCAATCACACAATGTACTAATATGATCCACTTCAAGAAAATCTTCAAACTTAAAGTGTTCACAAAGTACAACGAAGAAGAACCATGATAAATATTCTGAATTTATTTCATCCATCCATTCATCCATCCATCCATCCATCTTCCTCCGCTTATCCGAGGTCGGGTCGCGGGGGCAGCAGCCTAAGCAGGGAAGCCCAGACTTCCCTCTCCCCAGCCACTTCGTCCAGCTCTTCCCGGGGGATCCCAAGGCGTTCCCAGGCCAGCCGAGAGACATAGTCTTCCCAACGCTTCCTGGGTCTTCCCCGTGGCCTCCTACCGGTCGGACGTGCCCTAAACACTTCCCTAGGGAGGCGTTCGGGTGGCATCCTGACCAGATGCTCAAACCACCTCATCTGGCTCCTCTCGATGTGGAGGAGCAGCGGCTTTACTTTGAGCTCCCCCCGGATGACAGAGCTTCTCACCCTATCTCTAAGGGAGAGCCCCGCCACCCGGTGGAGGAAACTCATTTGTACCATTGTACCCGTGATCTTGTCCTTTCGGTCATAACCCAAAGCTCGTGACCATAGGTGATGATGGGAACATAGATCGACCGGTAAATTGAGAGCTTTGCCTTACGGATCAGCTCCTTCTTCACCACAAAGGATCGATACAGCGTCCGCATTACTGAATACGCCGCACCGAACCGCCTGTCGATCTCACGATCCACTCTTCCCCCACTCGTGAAAAAGACTCCGAGGTACTTGAACTCCTCCACTTGGGGAAAGATCTCCTCCCCAACCCGGAGATGGCACTCCACCCTTTTCCGGGCGAGAACCATGGACTCGGACTTGGAGGTGCTGATTCTCATCCCAGTCGCTTCACACTCAGCTGCGAACTGATCCAGTGAGAGCTGAAGATCCATCAGGACCACATCATCTGCAAAAAGCAAAGACCTAATCCTGCAGCCACCAAACCGGATCCCCTCAACGCCTTGACTGCGCCTAGAAATTCTGTCTATAAAAGTTATGAACAGAATCGGTGACAAAGGGCAACGTTGGCGGAGTCCAACCCTCATTGGAAACGTGTCCGACTTACTGCCGGCAATGCGGGCCAAGCTCTGACACTGATCATACAGGGAGCGGACCGCCACAATCAGACAGTCCGATACCCCATACTCTCTGAGCACTCCCCACAGGACCTCCCGAGGGACACGGTCGAATGAATGCCTTCTCCAAGTCCACAAAGCACATGTAGACTGGTTGGGCAAACTCCCATGCACCCTCAAGGACCCTGCCGAGAGTATAGAGCTGGTCCACAGTTTCACGACCAGGACGAAAACCACACTGTTCCTCCTGAATCCGAGGTTCGACTATCCGGCGTAGCCTCCTCTCCAGTACACCTGAATAGACCTTACCGGGAAGGCTGAGGAGTGTGATCCCCCGATAGTTAGAACACACCCTCCGGTTCCCCTTCTTAAAGAGAGGAACCACCACCCCGGTCTGCCAATCCAGAGGTACCGCCCCCGATGTCCACGCGATGCTGCATAGTCTTGTCAACCAAGACAGCCCCACAGCATCCAGAGCCTTAAGGAACTCCGGGCGGATCTCATCCACCCCCGGGGCCTTGCCACCGAGGAGCTTTTTAACTACCTCAGCAACCTCAGCCCCAGAAATAGGAGAGCCCACCACAGGCTCCCCAGGCACTGCTTCCTCATAGGAGACGCGCTGGTGGGATTGAGGAGGTCTTCAAAGTATTCCCTCCACCGATCCACAACATCCGCAGTCGAGGTCAGCAGAACACCATCTTGACCATACACGGTGTTGATAGTGCACTGCGTCCCCTTCCTGAGGCGGCGGATGGTGGTCCAGAATTGCTTCGAAGCCGTCCGGAAGTTGTTTTCCATGGCTTCCCCGAACTCCTCCCATGTCCGAGTTTTTGCCTCCGCGACCGCTGAAGCCGCACACCGCTTGGCCTGTCGGTACCTGTCCGCTGCCTCAGGAGTCCTATGAGCCAAAAGAACCCGATAGGACTCCTTCTTCAGCTTGACGGCATCCCTCACCGCCGGTGTCCACCAACGGGTTCTAGGATTACCAACTACTACGACAGGCACCAACTACCTTGCGGCCACAGCTCCAATCAGCCGCCTCGACAATAGAGGTGCGGAACATGGTCCACTCGGACTCAATTTCCAGCACCTCCCTCGTGACTTGTTCAAAGTTCTTCCGGAGGTGGGAATTGAAACTCTCTCTGACAGGAGACTCTGCCAGACGTTCCCAGCAAACCCTCACAATGCGTTTGGACCTGCCAGGTCTGTCCGGCATCCTCCCCCACCATCGCAGCCAACTCACCACCAGGTGGTGATCGGTAGAAAGCTCCGCCCCTCTCTTCACCCGAGTGTCCAAAACATGAGGCCGCAAATCCGAAGACACAACTACAAAGTCGATCATGGAACTGTGGCCTAGGGTGTCCTGGTGCCAAGTGCACATATGGACACCCTTATGCTTGAACATGGTGTTCGTTATGGACAATCCGTGACGGGCACAAAAGTCCAATAACAAAACACCACACGGGTTTAGATCCGGGCGGCCATTCTTCCCAATCACGCCTCTCCAGGTTTCACTGTCGTTGCCAATATGAGCGTTGAAGACCCCCAGTAGAACGAGGGAATCACCCGGGGGAGCACCCTCAAGTACGCCACCGAGCGAATCCAAAAAGGGTGGGTACACTGAGCTGCTGTTTGGCGCGTAAGCGCAAACAACAGACAGGACCCGTCCCCCCACCCGAAGGCGGAGGGAAGCTACCCTCTCGTCCACCGGGTTGAACTCCAACGTGCAGGCCTGAGCCGGGGGGCAACAAGAATTGACACCCCAGCCCGTCGCCTCTCACTGCTGGCAACGCCATAGTGGAAGAGAGTCCAGCTCCTCTCGAGAGAACTGGTTCCAGAGCACTTGCTGTGGGTCGAAGTGAGTCCGACTATGTCTAGCCGGAACTTCTCCACCTCGCGCACTAGCTCAGGCTCCTTCCCCCCCAGCAAGGTGACGTTCCACATCCCAAGAGCTAGCTTCTGTAGCCGAGGATCAGACCGCCAAGTGCCCTGCCTTCGGCTTCCGCCCAGCTCACATTGCACCCGACCCTCTATGGCCCCTGCTATGGGTGGTGAGCCCATTGGAGGGGGGACCCACGTTCCCTCTTCGGGCTGTGCCCGGTCGGGCCCCATGCGGACAGGCCCGGCCACCAGGCGCTCGCCATCGTGCCATCCATCCATCCATCCATTTTCTACCGCATATTCCCTTCGGGGTCGCGGGGGGCGCTGGAGCCTATCTCAGCTACAATCGGGCGGAAGGCGGGGTACACCCTGGACAAGTCGCCACCTCATCGCAGGGCCAACACAGATAGACAGACAACATTCACACTCACATTCACACACTAGGGCCAATTTAGTGTTGCCAATCAACCTATCCCCAGGAGGTGGGAGGAAGCCGGAGTACCCGGAGGGAACCCACGCAGTCACGGGGAGAACATGCAAACTCCACACAGAAAGATCCCGAGGCCGGGATTGAACTCACGACTACTCAGGACCTTCGTATTGTGAGGCAGACGCACTAACCCCTCTTCCACCGTGCTGCCCTCGTGCCATCCATTCATTTTCAAAATAATCTTACTCATCTCACTATATGAAATGTAACTTACTTCACCGAGTATTATTTATTTATTTTTATTGTGATTACTTATGGAGTATATTGTGAATAAATTGAGAACAGGAAGTGAACAAAAGTTTTAGCCACTCTTATGTAAAAGAAAAGGGGTAGTATTAAATAAGATCTGCTTCTTCCTACTTCTTTTTGAACATGTTGAAAAGAGCAACTGGAAATTGTGATGTATCATGTTGTATGCTTGCATGTTCGAAATAAACTCAAACTCAACTCAACTCAACGGAACTGATGAGATTTGCCTGAGACAAAACATTATGTAAAAGTAATGTCAAAAGTCTGATGTTTTTGTCATGACTTGTTTTGCTTTCATTATAGTTGTCCTATACTGGAGGTCTATCTCTGTTTCAGTGCTGCCTTAGTTACCATAGTTTTCGTGGGTGCTGATTTATTGCACCTGCCTCTGATTAGTGGTCCTGATGTCTAATCAGAGAGTTATTTATACCTGCCTCGCCATCTACTCAGTCTGGTGGTCGTGTTTGCCCTTGGCAACTGTTATGTTTGCTCTTACAGCTATATGCTACTACTAAGGTCTGTTATTGTCTTTGTGACATGTTTTTCTACCTAGCCTTGCTAGTGATTCACGTTTTATGCCCAGCGGCATGTATCCTTCTGTGGCTTGGAAACACCACACCATGCCGAAAAGCAACAGTTTTATTGGGTGTTTATGGTAACTATATTCCATAAATAATTAAACTTGACAAACTTTTTTGCATAGTCAAAGTTAAAGTACCACTGATAGTCACACACACACTAGGTGTGGTGAAATTACTCTCTGCGTTTGACCCGTCCCCTTGTTCCACCCCCTGGGAGGGGAGGGGAGCAGTGAGCAGCAGCGGTGGCTGCGCTCAGGAATCATTTTGGTGATTTAACCCCCAAATCCAACCCTTGATGCTGATTGCCAAGCAGGGAGGCGATGGGTCCCCTTTTTATAGTCGTTGGTATTTGAACTCACGACCTACCAATCTCAGGGCGGACACTCTAACCACAAGGCCATGTAACTTTTATTTGGGAAAAAAGAACATATATTGTTAAAAAAAAAATATTGAAACAGTTAAAAGTGGCTTATCAGACCCAAAACTGTAGATATTGCAAATAATATAACTTATTAAAAACAAGATAAAAGTTTGCACGCAAACAGATGAAACCATGAACTATTCTGACATGCAGAACATTTGATGAAAAGGTAAACTTTAGATCATGTGAGTAATTCTGTCAATTTTTCATTGAACTGAGGACTGTTACGATTCACAGTGAAAAGTGGCTTATCAGCATTTTTTTTCTATTGTAGCTGACACTTAATGTGAAGAGAATTCAAACTAAACCCAGATGTATACAAAGAATAGGATATATTAAAAACGAGATACAACTTTGCACACAGACAGATGAAACCATGAAATGTTCTGACATGCAAAATATTTGATGCAATTAAGGTCATCTTCAGATCATGCGATTAAATTCTGTCAATTCATTTTTCATTGAACTGAGGACTGTTGCGATTATATTCATTTTGGAAATATTTCCAAACCATTGAAGCATGTAAACATAGAGTCATTTTTCTGTAATGAACCTCTCCTGAAGCACGGATGCTTCGGCTGCAAGACGTCTTGCCTGTTCAGGTGTGCTGCCCCCGACATGCACCCACTAATAGAGCAAACAGAGTCAACCACTGTAACAATTGTAATAACACACACACACACACACCAATGAACAGTTTAATCTGTGTTATCATGTTTAAACATGCAGGTCGTTTTTGTTAAAAGGTCCTCTTGTCACTATGATCATTAATAAAGCGCATGAGTCACTCTGTTGCTAAGTTACTATGTTTTTCAAACAGTCCGTAGCTTAAGTTGATATGAAACATGTCAATCATTTAAGTTTTGTTTCATTCTGTTCACATTACATGTGGGTCATGGAACATGCACTGCATCGTTATTGTGTTATACTGAGCATACAATTTGCACACTGAGATTCAACACAAAAACTGCATAAAATATGCTGAGTCTTAAAATAAATAATATATTTATTGTTTAGTTAGTAGTTTGCAGTGGTGTAGAACTGCAATACTGTGACATGTATTTTGGCCCCAAAAAAAAGTGAATACCTGCAACTATCACAACACTTGAACTTAAATGAAAAGATTGAATGAATAACCCTGTAATTTGTTCTATTACTTGTGAAAATAGTGACTAGTTATTATTGAAATAATAAAGATCTAACAACTAACTTGTATAACAAAGGGAATTTGAGTCTAGGTGAAGACATTTTCTTAATAAAGGCTTGTCTTACTTTATGAAAGGTAATAAAAGATCCCCTCCAGGCACGTCACTCCTCGCATGAATCTGATCTCTATCTTACAAATTGGTTTTGTGTCAGACTTATTGGTGTAACGACATTTTTACATCGTTTCCAACATGTCACAAGTCTAAACATATCGCTGTCAGTTTAAAACATAGTAGCAAGGTCTATGAAGTGCAGCTCTGATGTAGGTCATGGTACTACTACTATTATTATTGTCTTATTGTGAACCAGATGTTGATTATGTTTATCTTTTTTTTTTTTTTTTACAAATACAGTCAAGATTAAAGACATTTCAGGACACACTTTACAGTTAAGGCAGTTTTTAATACAGTATGATGGAACTTTGAATCATTAACACTTTAGGTGAGAGTTCGTCTTAGATGACTTGTGTTTGACAAGTTTTGGATAACATAGCAGAATGTTTGATTAGTTTGATTTAGTCAGTTTTGGTGAATTGCTTTTGCTGCATTAAAGATGTAATGTTCCTGTGTTACAAACTGATGTTAGCAAAATCAACTTCTCCACCAGGCAAACGACAATATGTCCCCTAATATATATAGTTTAACGTATAGTAGTTTTTAAAGGTTGAAATATGTAGTATAATTGAAAACATGTTTTACACACTGTTTGTGTGTATTTATATATATATATATATATATATATATATATATATATATATATATATATATATATATATATATATATATATATATATATATATATATATATATATATATATATATATATATATATGTATATATATATATACATATATATATATATATATATATATGTATATATATATATACATGTATATATATATATGTATATATGTATATATATATATATATATATATATATATATATATATATGTATATATATATACATGTATATATATATATATGTATATATATATATATATATATATATATATATATGTATATATATTTATTTATATATATATATATATATATATATATATATATATATATATATATATATATATATATATATATATATATATATATATATATATATATATATATATATATATATATATATATAGTTTAATCCTCCTAAAATTTGGATGAGTCTTCCAGAAAATGTGAGACAGGTCTCAACTTAGGCAATGTTCAAATCCAGACTGAAAACATTATTTTAAATTTTGATTATGAGACCTGAACATATTTTATCTGCACTCTTTGAATTTAATTAAACTAATTCATGTTTATTGACTGTATGCAAATAAACAGTATATAATCATTCTCATCGTGTTAAAAACACTTTTTCCCTTTTTTTTTTTTTAAAGACACGACTGACACCAGGGTTGCTGCTCAGCTGCACTTTACTTGCGGCAATGCATCTGACGATTAACAGGAAATTCACATAGTCAATAATGTGGCCAATTGTCGTGACCCTACACCAAATACACTGACACAGAACAAGAAAGAATAATAAAATAAAAGTTCTAATTGAAACAATAATTACACATTTCCGTCATCACGGGGACACCTACCTCACACGTCGAGAGCATGGACGAAAAGGGAAGTAGATAGGCGTGTCCAACACATTTTAAGAGGCAGGTGTCACAACAATTAATGCAATAGGGGAGACACGGTGGGAGAAGGGTTCCACATATTGACAAAACATCAAACAATCTTCAGGTATTTTCATGTAACTTACACACTTTGTGTAATTATAACAATAATAAAACATTATAAAATACAATATATTTACAAGACATAATTGACCCTGTTACACTGCATCTTCTGAGATCTACACAAAATATTCTACATTTCTCAATCGCTCTTATTTGAAAATGGTATCCAGAAAGTTGTTGTTTTTTAATGAAGTGTAAAATTGTTTATGTAAGGCAGCAGGTTTGTTTTCAGGGGCTCTTAAGACCTGCATTGCGGTCATTGCTCCTATGTTCTCGCCATTTCACAGACAGCTGTTTTGTGACTAAAGCACAGTTGATGCCAGATTCTAAAAAGTGTGTGGGGTTAAAAGGCCTACTGAAACCCACTACTTGTAGCAGACATTTTGGAACAGCACGGTGGCCAGCTTAATTCGTCTGTTTTCATCGCAAAATTCCACAGTATTCTGGACATCTGTGTTGGTGAATCTTTTGCAATTTGTTTAATGAACAATGAAGACAGCAAAGAAGAAAGCTGTAGGTGGGATCGGTGTATTAGCGGCTGGCTACAGCAACACAACGCCGTCCGCCGCCGCGCCGCTGTCCTCACCGGTGTCTGGGTTGACTTCCTCCGTCTCCGGGCCGCCGACCGCACCGATGATCGTGGTGAAGTCCTCCGTCGCGCCGTTGATCGCTGGAACGCAGGTGAGCACGGGTGGTGATGAGCAGATGAGGGCGGGCGTAGGTGGAGAGCTAATGTTTTTAGCATAGCTCTGTCGAGGTCCCATAGCTAAGTTAGCTTCAATGGCGTCGTTAGCAACAGCATTGCTAGGCTTCGCCAGGCGGGACAGCATTAACCGTGTGGTTACTGGTCCAGGGTTTAGTTCAGTGTCTCCTGATAGTACAAGTAATAGTAGTATTGTTGATCTTCAGTCTATCCTTCCAGTCAGGGGCATGTTTCTTCTGTTTCTATCCGCAGTTAAGCACAATGCTATCACGTTAGCTCCGAAGCTAAAGTGTTTCGCTGATGTATTGTCGTGGAGATAAAAGTCACTGTGAATGTCCATTTCGCGTTCTCTACTCTCATTTTCAAGAGGATATAGTATCCGAGGTGGTTTAAAATACAAATCTGTGATCCACAATAGAAAAAGGAGAAAGTGTGGAATCCAATGAGCCAGCTTGTACCTAAGTTACGGTCAGAGCGAAAAAAGATACATCCTGGCGTCCTGCACTGCACTCTAATCCTTAACTCTCACTTTCCTCATTCACAAATCTTTCATCCTTGCTCAAATGAATGGGGTAATTGTCGCTTTCTCAGTCCGAATCGCTCTCGCTGCTTGTGGAAATGATTGTAAACAATGTGCAGATGTGAGGTGCTCCACAACCTGTGACGTCACGCTACTTCCGGTACAGGCAAGGCTTTTTTATCAGCGACCAAAAGTTGCAAACTTTATCGTCAAAGTTCTCTACTAAATCCTTTCAGCAAAAATATGGCAATATCGCGAAATGATCAAGTATGACACATAGAATGGACCTGCTATCCCCGTTTAAATAAGAACATTTCATTTCAGTAGGCCTTTAAGAGGCTGGATCAAAACCTCGACCCTCTAGGCTGCCGATAATAACATGTAATATTGACATATTTTTGGTCATTTTAAAGAATACGGCGGCGTGTTAATTTCACAGACGCATCACGTTCGCTTTTTCCTTCAAAAACAAACACTAAGCATCATGAAGCAGTATTGCTAAGTGCTGAACAAGATATGAAAATATCGAAAATAATAAAACAATCACTTACTCTACTATGTCTGCTCTCCAAGGAATGCTGACTGATGGGATGTTTATAATTTCATTTTTAGATGAAGAATTTATCTTAATCTTCACTAAGGATTAAAAAAAAAAGTTGCCTGCAAATGAGGGTCTTTTCACGTCTTTCTCGCTATCTCCGGGTATAAGTTAGATGTCAAAGTTCACAAAATTCTTTGTTTATGTCAACAACCTTCTACTATTAAGGTGTAACATTTCTAATTAACTTTTACCATCTTAGAGGTGATGCATCAGCTCGCCGGCTCATTGTATCAATATAGCAGCATAAGCTAGTTAGCTCTCTGTGACACAGCACGGCTAAAATTTTTTGCCTGCATAAACGCTTATAATAACAAATATTGCTAATACTTGCATAGTTTTCAGGTCCCGAGATGTAACTGGAGTAATGTTGGCGGTGTTTGGATGTTTTTTCAGAGGGCTTTATGGGTGGAATAGTGTACTTTCATTCACAGCCACCTCGTACTGGCTGCATTTTACGACTAAGATGCATTAAAAAAAAAAATACATGTGTCCTTGTCTTACATAGGGATTGTGAATGATAAGCAAAATTCCTTTAAGATATTTTGGAGTAATTTATTAAAATACACTCGACTATTGTGCCTCACTGGGATCCAAAATCATTTTAGAAGTCTCTGAAATGAACAGGACATTAGGCTCCTTTATATTCTTAATATGTGTTCTCAATATAGGAAGGATGAAGAGATAAGCAGCATCCTATCCAATCTCGAAGCTGAAGAAGAACTCAGTAATGGACTGCAGAAGAAGAGCCGAGAACTGCAGGTATGACATGAAGTAAACATTGTATTTCCACATATGACGTCAACTAATGGGGCTGTTTGCAACAAGCGGCTGCCGAGAGGAGTGTTTTTCAACCACTGTGCCGCGGTACACTAGTGTGCCGTGAGTTATTGTCTGGTGTGCCGTGGGAAATTATGCAACTTTACCTAATAGGTCCAAAAAATATGATTTGCAAATCAACAATTATAATATGCAAATAATGTGCCGTTGTTTAGTGTCTGTGCTGTATAGAGCTCGGCAGGGTAACCATGTAATACTCCATGTCAGTAGGTGGTTCATGTAGTTCATTGCTTTGTAGAAGTCGAAACGCGTCGAGGATGGTTTGTCGCGATCCCAATATGCAGAGCACAGCAGGAGACAGCGTGCAGGTAAAAAGGTATGTTATGCTTAAACCAAAAATTAACAAAATGCAAGTCCCGCTAGGAAAAGGGACTGAAGCATAGGGATGGCTATGCAAAACAAAAGTAAAACTGAACTGGCTACCAAGTAAACACAAATAGAATGCTGGACAACAGCAAAGACTTACAGTGTGTGTCTGTACATGACATGACAATCAACAATGTACCCACAAAGAAGGATAGCGTCCACACAACGGAAATAGCCTTGTTTGCCAATACAAAGCAGGTCAGGCAATAGCACTCAAAGGAAGGTGTGAAGCTGCTACAGGAAAACACCAACAAAACAGGAAAAGCCACCAAAATAACAGCGCAAGACAGGAACTAAAGCACTACACACAGGAAAACAACAACAAACTAAAAAAAAAAAAGACAACCTGGTGGAGTTTCATTTTTTAACGTTTCTGCTGGTGGTGTGCCTCCTTGTTTTTTCAATTAAAAAAAATGTGCCTTGGCTCAAAAAAGGTTGAAAAACACTGGCCTAGAGAGCACTAACATTCAAAAGTGTTGTAAGTATTATATGCCACTCTCTTACGGTTTAAGCATGTAAACCAATTCCCACGTAACGCACATGTACACACAATAGTTAGGTTTCTCCAAAGCTTCATATACATGCTGAACGTTTGTATGATAACATGTCATATTTACAGTATTTTGGTCATTTGAAGCATTACCGGGGGGACGGCGTGGCGAAGTTGGGAGAGTGGCCGTGCCAGCAATCTGAGGGTTACTGGTTCAATCCCCACCTTCTACCATCCCAGTCACGTCCGTTGTGTCCTTGAGCAAGACACTTCACCCTTGCTCCTGATGGGCCTGGTTAGTGCCGTACATGGCAGCTCCCGCCATCAGTGTGTGAATGTGTGAACGTGTGTGCGTGGATGGGTGAATGTGGAAAATAGTGTCAAAGCGCTTTGAGTTCCTTAAAAAGGTAGAAAAGCACTATACAAGTACGACCCATTTACCATTTACCATTACCGGAACTTCTTTTCAACTCACACTGATTTCACAGAGTGCACAGCAACGATTGCTACTTCCGTCAACAGCAAAGCATTCTGTTTTTGCTACCACTGACTATGGCAGACTTTGGGACACTGTCTTCTTTGGTACAAATGATCTAGCTATAATCATGAATTGTCATGTAGCACTACTCCTGAATGTTTCACCGATAAAGTACAAACATAACATGACAGTCAATTACAATGTCCATCCCAACCACTCTCACTGGGCTGCCAACTGATGGGATGGTTGTATCTTTCAGCACTAGACTTGTGCTTGAAGTAAATTCAGGTAAAAAAATGCTGTGATCAAATATGCATCTTGCCGAGTCTTCTTAGTGATGTCTGTTTTTCAACCACATTTATTATTTGCATTACTTGCTTTAGCAGTCTATTAGCAGTGTGAATCTTTGGGCACCTGACTATTCTATCCGACTCCAAATCCTAGGGAGACGATTCGATTCAGAATCGATACTTGATTCAACACAATTATAAAAAAAACCCAAAAATGGTCTAGTTATAAAAACAAAAAGGTGTACATTTTAAAAGTACGTTTCTTGGGGGTTTTTTCAAATCGATTTTTAAAAATTGTAGGCTGATTTAGAATCGGAGTGAATAAGAGTGTGAATTGAATTTTTTGTGCACCCCGACACTTTAAAGTAGCTTTTTATTGTGTCTGAACATAGTAAATCACAAAAGCGGTTGTATGTTAATGATATTTATTATTATTACCGGTCTCCGTATTTGCTTTTTAGTCTTCAAGGCACCTGGCCTGACATGTGCTCACTATCTGTAGCCTCTTATTTGGGAAATGATGAGACGGGTTGCGTAATTACTCACGTTGTCTCCAATACGGGTACCCTGATAATATATTCTTCAGCCGGCAGCTGGCTGCCAAATCACTCAATGTGGTTTATCAGGATCATAGAGGTTTTCACAATTGTCTTGTATTATTTATAGCTATAGTATATGTGGTTTCCATGCAGTTCTGCCACTAAACTGCAAGAACCGACTGTTTATGTGGCTGGTATGATAAACTGCATGTTTACAATTTGGTATCAAAGTCAGAAACAGCATGCAGGTAGCTCATCGTGGTAGAGGACAGAACAGTGAAGCGATGCATTCCTGTGTTTTAGCAGCGCTGCTGGGTTCTTCTCTGTGATTGGTGAAGATATTTATCAGATCCATGCTTGTCAGGAGATGGCTTGAAAACAAACAAAGGGATAAGAATCTACCGCTTCCCTATGACAGAGCAAATTGTAAATTAGGACAGGAATCTTCTTCTTTTTGGTCATATCTTGTCAAAGTTGACTTCTTTTTTAATTATTTGAATTCAGAGCATCTTATCATGCTTTAACTTTGATAATTTTTCCTGGTGTACACAAACTACTGGGTGCAAATGGCATTATTGAACATTGGGGAGACCAAGCTGTCAGCAGGTGATTTCAACTCAGCAGGTGATTTCAACTCAGTGAGTTATTTTTACACTCTGTGCCTCAATCAAAATGTTTTATTTAAAGATGTACATAATAACTGTAGTGTAAACAACGTACCGTTTTTACTTAGATAAAACATGGATACTGTACATGAAGTTTACACTACACTTTAAGTAACAGCAATGATAATAATACACAAGTAATAAGTAGTAGTAATAATACAGACATATTAGGTAGTAAGTACAGCAATAGTGCAGCCAAACAAATAGAAGATAGAAGACACAATTAAGGACCCAAAATCATATCTCCTCTTTTCATTACCCTGAAAATAATTCTGTGCAATTTCTTGTTTGTCCAAAAGAGACAACTCATTGTTTAATTTGATTCACATTATTTGCATTATTATAAACACATGAAGTATACATACAATATTTGGTGTATAAATTATAACACACCCTTTTCAAAACAGGTTACAAAAGTTCCTCTTGGCTGATGACGAATGAAGTTTTCGCGCAGCTAGTAAGATTGGAGATAGTTTAAAAAAATAAACTCTCAAAAATGTTGAATGGATTCAGAATCTAAATGAAATAGAATCATGATTAGAATGGGAATCAAATTATTTCCAGCATCCCTCCTGAACATGGCACGCAGCAATCAGTTTCTCTTTTAAAATTCCGTCATTCTGTTAAAGTTAAAGTTAAAGTTAAAGTTAAAGTACCAATGATTGTCACACACACACTAGATCAGGGGTGGGCAATTAATTTTCACCGGGGGCCGCATAAGCAACCCGAGCACTGCTGGAGGGCCACACGACAATATTTCAATTAAATTTTGCTCAATGTTATTTTTGATATACCGTAAGATAAATAATAATGATGATAATAATAATAATAATTAATAATAATAATAATAATTTAATTTAACCTAACTTAACTTTATACAAAAGCAGATTGCTTTTGATGGTCACTTTATCCTGCATTATTCAACATTTTTCCCCATCAGATTTGGACAACCATCTGTTGTTAAAAATAGTTTTTAATCATATTTATTTTATATTGTTTTTTATATTGGTTTTATATGTAATTGTTTTTTCTTTTTATTCAGTCATTGGTGGAGCTAAGGATAATATTTGAATATTGTTTGTAATATTGTTGTGCAGCACTTTGGAAACATTTTGTTGTTTAAATGTGCTATATAAATAAAGTGGATTGGATTGTCACACCTGCCAGCTTGTCCCAACACCCATTTACCTCTGTGAACAAGTCATTACCTGTGGTTGTCTCTTTAATTGACTGCATCAGAGCTCTCATCCAAAGTTAGCGAAAAACAGTCCATGTCTCCGGGCATTATCAGCGCAACAAAGTCCAATAAGCACTCCTTAATAAACTCTCCGTCAGAAAACGCCTTACTTTTTCTGGCGCTTTTGTGAGAAATGACGAAACTTGTCCTGACGGCTGCATCTCTGGGGGTGTGAAATATGGCACAAAGTCCTTGTTGGGTTTGCAGTTTTACCATCAACGCATCAGCCTCCCTTGCGCGCGCTTCATCAGACACATTCCGGTATTTTCCCTCGTGTTTCTTCGTGTAGTGGCGATTAAAATGATATTTAAACACAGCAACCTGTGTACCACACATTAAGCACACGGCTTTACCATTAATTTATGTAAAGAAATACTTGGCAGTCCATCTCTTGTTGGAAACACGCCATTCCTCATCAACTTTTCTTTTTTTTAGCGTCTCATCACTTGTCTCTATGCACCTTCACTCACAGGTTCCCCCCGGACATACGGCATAAATAACACATTTCAAAATAAAAGCAGCACAGTTGTATTGCGCGCACGACATAGATGTTTTTTAAACTTTATTTTGTAATTTGTAATTGCGCCGTTCAATTCACTCACAATCGCACACGCGCATACGTCCACACGGAAGTAATACAAATAACGCTTTTCAAAACAAAAGCAGCACCGTTGTATTGCACACTCGACATAGATACTTTTTTAAATTTATTTTGTAATTTATGATTGGCCTCACGCGGGCCGGACAGGGATGCGCAAAGGGCCGGATGCGGCACTAGATGCACACCTTAACTCACCATTAGCGTAGTATTTGAATGCCAGACTTAACTGTGGGCTGCAATACTTTGTGGCGTAGACTAGCCTACTTCAGTGGTTCTCAAACTTTTCTCCACCAAGTACCGCCTCATAAAATACCTGGTTCTCCAAGTACCGGCATAATGACCAACTTTAAAACACGGTAGCGTCGTAGGCACAAGTATTTAAAAAAATAATGTTTTTTTTTTCAGCAAGTATATTCAATATTTTTGGCCACTGTAACAATACACACAGTTTGAACAGTAACACTGTGTTCAAATATAGAAAACTAAAACACTGTACTTTAATTTAGTGATTCTTTGCAGAACACTAGATGGAGCCAACGTACCATTTGTGACAGAGTGTACAGAGAGATTTTGGCCAACCCGGTTTCAGGCATCTCCTCAATGATCGGTCAAAATGCACTCACATGACTTCAGAGCGCCATGATTGCTACAACTTTGATGCTGTCCCTATGCTGTGCTGCACTTCCTCACTAGTATGTTTAGAACTTTATTTAGACTCACTCTTTTGGTTGAGTTCATCAGGAAAACTATCGTCAGAACAACTGCAATCGCATGCTTACGGACACAGCCGCACACGTCCTTGGTAGCAAAGATCATAGACCTAATATATATGGACGCCGCATCGATCGCTACTGCCTATTGGCGCTGAGGTGCCGTGGGACCGCCATCCCGAACTGGTCAACATTTCCACCTAGTGACAGGATTGAAGTGTTAGCACATCTAATTTACTAAAATACTTAACTGATTTCCACGTAGTATCGGCCAGAATACAAATCCTGCTATTTAGACAAGAGCATTTTCCAACAGACCAGCAAACCGAGTGGGAAGATAACTGTGGTCAAACACAAAGACCAAATGTTGGCACACGGAAATGGGTGTTCTTCTGCAGTTTCAGCAGGGGACATCTCTACTGCAGAGAGGGGCACCGTGTTATCTTGGGATGCCACACAGCATATAAAGAGATCAAATGTTTTTTAAATTTTTCAGAATGAACACTTCCTGACGCTCAGAATTAAATAGGAGCTCCAAGGGATCCTAGATGAACCTGTAGGTGAGCACATACCGATGAACTTGGAGCAGTTACGAAATCATTAGCATCAGCGTGTCCATATTAATGACAAATCCGATCACGGACAATTACCTGCACAATAAAAAAGTTGTATTACTTTGATCACAGCGACACAAGAACCTCCAAGACAGCACCTTATAATGTTGATTCTTCAAAGCAGCTCGATACATTTCAACTATCACATTAATCGATAATGTGTAATCAACGCTTGTTGAGTGCCCATCGCAGGAATGCAAATTTACAGAGAATGAAAATTGTAAACAGCTACCAGGGCAGATAGATAATTAGTTTGCATCCATGTTTTTAGGAATGGGATCAGTTTGTAGCTTAACTTAAACAGTGTACTTTTAGGATAACGGAACAATGTAATTGCAGAAATTAGAGAACTCCCGCAAAAACATACACTGAATATAAGATCAATCCAACAAGTACATAACTTTATGTTGAAAATCTTTTAAAGGACATCATTATACAAACATACTTACCATCCATAACATTGATGTTGTGTAATACATAACATTTAGAAGCATCTACGACCTGCAATACATTGCACACCTGAAAGACAATGTTGGAATTATTCATGCATCGCCAAGTAACATATATGATTGACATGACGAGTGCAGTGCTGCTGTGATCGTGACACTAATTAAAAAAAGGATACGTTCGTTTGCAGTTGATTTCCTGCTACAAATATTAGTCTCATCTACAATTCATGTCTGCAGTTGTTTTTACGGTGTAAAGTTCCAATTGTGTCTCATTATTTAGCTGTATATATGTCTCTGTTGTTCAGCAATGTTTGCTAGTGATATCAAAATTCAGTATATTGTATGCTGTTGAGCCTATGAGAGATTTATTTATCTAGTTTATTCATTCTATTAAGGATATTTTTTTGATGCTCACACATATTACCACACACCATAATATGGTAATCCATGTCGAATAAAGCACTTGGCTTTCCTGTACAAGAACAACAAAACTTTTAGTTTATGTTATGACAACAGAGAAGGAAAATACAGTGGATTGGACCAACAATCACAATATTTATTATTAGGACTTAACATTACTTTAGTTTATTTGCACAACCAGGTCTTTGTAGTTATATTTAGGCATAGCAACCACAAAAGTACACAAACTAATGCCATATCTTCTCCTGCCTTACGTTTAGTTCTGCTCTCAAACACGACTGATATAGTAGAGAATACACTCGATTGCATCACAGAAAGTTTCTCAAACAAATCAAATGTTCAAACAATAATTTTACAATCCAATCCAATCCAATCCACTTTATTTATATAGCACATTTAAACAACAAAATGTTTCCAAAGTGCTGCACAACAATATTAAAAACAATTTTTTAAAAAAAAGTATATATACATATATGATTAAAAACGATTTTAAAGGGTAAAACCAATTAAAACAGTAAATAGAAATCAAAATTTTTAAAAACACAGAGGACAACAGAGGACCACACAACTCATGTAGTGTTAAAAGCCAGAGAATAAAAGTGGGTCTTAAAACGAGACCTAAAACACTCCACTGTGGGAGCAGTTCAAACATGGAGGGGCAGAGTGTTCCAGAGCTTAGGGCCGACCACAGAGAAGGCCCTGTCTCCCCTGGTTTTAAGTCTCGTCTTGGGCACCACGAGCTGGAGCTGGCTCTCGGACCTCTGAGCGCGCGCAGGATTGTAAGTTTGGATGAGGTCCAAGATATAATGAGGTGCCAGTCCATGCAAAGCTTTAAAAACAAACAGCAACCATAAAAAGCATGGTCTTATTGTTTTCCACAAGATGATAACAGTGATATTTTTAAGAGCCATTTCTTTCTACGTACTTTCATTTTTTCCCTGACTTTATTAACTTTAGGAGCCATTTTTTCGGGACTCTATGGAAAGCTCTATCCTATCCCTCTATTTGAACGATTGGAACACCCAAAAACAGAACAGCAAAACTGCATTTTCTGCTCAATCTCTACACTCACTCTCACTTGTTTTAATGCTACGCTCAAGCTGCTTGACCATCGTGTGAATTAAGCTGAGAAGAAAAAAAACATACGTGATGTCATATGCAACACAGCAATAGCATTGTCGTCAGTTGTGATCTAAGCCGGTGTTGTGGAATATGACTAAAGTATCAGTTCATATCCGGAACACTGGGGCCAAACATAAAGTAGCTAAGCTTTTAGCTAGCTGGCTACAATATTGCTGGTGGGCATAAATACAGTACAATAATCTTCGATTCACAAAATATACCCAATAGTCATGTTCACTCTTACTTGTGACAAGTAATCGCTGTGACCTGTTTGCCACGGTCCGTCGGTTTTTGCAAGAATACACAGCACAATGCTCTGGCTTTGTGTTCTTTCTTGTTCCTTCTGCTGCTCAAAAAGGAGTAGATAACGAGTTAAAAATGGCGGCCAAATTTCCTGCGCTCCAGCACCCAATGTCTATATATATGATGTCAATGGCATGGTACCACAGTTCGACCTCTTGGCCAGGTAACTCTGGGAAGAGAGATTTTAATCTCAATTAGTTGTTTTTTTACCCGGTTAAATAAAGGATATTGATTGATTGATTGATAATCGCCTGCTTACTTTATACTGTTTAGTTTTTGAGAAAAAAATGCCTTAATTGTTTTTTGTTTTGTCATCATGTTGAACTCACCTGCTGTGTCATAGTAGACAATGTTCTGATCAAAGGCACAGGCTTCGCAATGAGTTCCTTTTTAGGAACCTGATTAAAATTGCGCCTTTTGCATACACTTTGAAAGCGCCATTAGCTTAACACGCAAATGTTGGATTCTACATTATTTAAAAAATCATCCGAAATAATGGAACATCAATCCTCTGTTTTATGGGCGATGTTTGTCTCTTTATGTAGGGAAAGTGGGTGGGAGACGCAGCAGTATCACTATTCATGTCCTCACCCATCCCCCCCATTGCCATTCAATAGGTGACGACTTGTCCAGGGTGTACCCCGCCTTCCGCCCGATTGTAGCTGAGATAGGCTCCAGCACCCCCCGCAACCCCGAAGGGAATAAGCGGTAGAAAATGGATGGATGGATGAACTAAACTTCAAACAGATATGGATACATACGAATAACTTTTTTTCTACCACATTCTGCTGCAACAATTTCATAGTCTTAAGGATGTTCTTTGGGATCGCTTACAACTGATCATTTCAGCAGATTGTTTGTTCAAGCAATGGACAGGATTCAAAAGAGTAATGTGTTAGAATTTCATCATCTCCAAAGTGAGATGAGCCGTATCTTAAACTGAGCCACTATGGCATTAACAGTGGAACAGAAGATCAGCACTGTAACTTTCCAACAGAAATAAAGGAAAAATAATTGCAGCATAGGCTGAACTGGTGATTGACAAGTCAGTGTGGGTGAATATATTTGGAAAAATCACCACAGTTATGACTATATTCAACTAAAAATTATGCAAATTCAAATTCTGTCTTTTTCAGTCAAATATTTTAGTGGTCATTTTCCAAGAAATAGAAATTATAGCATTTTACTATTACTACTCTGTACTGTTGTAGGGCTGTAGTTAGCAAAATGATTATAAATTCAAATAAATAAATACATAATATGGGCGGATTTTCATTAAACTTTCAGGAAATGTCCGAAATGGGATACCGAACAATCGCATTCCGGGCCTAATCCTGATCATTTGTACTGATTACCTTAAATTTACGCTTATGTGTGTACGTTAGCGGCCCTGCAGAGACAAAAGCAGTGGAGACAGACAAGTTTTCAATCTGTTTCTTTCATACCTCTTTAGAGAACTTCAACTTCTGTGTGTTTGTATGCGATATGTCCTACTTCCAGTGACAGAGACAAAGATAGTGGATGACTGTCAATAGGTCTCACTCCGTACCTTTTATTCTACTATAGATCGCGACAAAAGTTTTCATCTGTCTTTCAAGAAATGTCAGAAATTAGATATGGAATAAGTGATTACATTTTGGGCCTGATCCAGATCATTACTACCTTAACTTAATGTATCTAATAATTAATTGCTTACTCTTTGTATATTCATTTATTTACTTACTCTATTATTCATTCACTGTTGTGTTCCGTGTTACTTTACCTTTGTGTTACGAGCTTCAATTTCTGTGTGTTTGTATGCTAGCTCGCTCGCCTCCCCCCACAGGTACAAAGACAGCGGATGACTGACAAGAGGCTTCACTCTGTTTCTTTCATTCCACTGTAGATAGCTCAAAATGTTTCAAGAAATGCCAAAACTGGGATAAGGAACAAGAGATTACTGTACATTTAGGGCCTGATCCAGGTCACTGCCTGGATTAAGGACTTTTTTTGTTACTGTTGGGCTGCTCTCGCCGAGTGCTTTTTCAGTTTTTAATAACATTTTCACCAAAGCACAGCTTTGGTATATAATTATATCTTACAGTAATATAGCTTTCAAATTCGAAATGTAATCACTCAGCGAATCACGGTTTGTCTGATAGTGTTTTTTCTAGTAATGTTATGTAAATACGATGCTTATGCATACTGGTGGACAAATACAGAATGTTTTGCTTTAGTTAATGAGTGCATCACGTGTTGACTGCCTACTTTTCATGTTGAAACGGCTTCACCCTGTTTAGTGTGCTATATTTCAAAGTGGTTAAAAGAATGTCATGGAGGTCAAAGGCCTAATGTTTTCATGGTTATTTCCTTGCAACAATCTTGTGCCCAACGTGGTTTTATTACACGGTCGTAAAACAGGTATACTCAGCCAAGGTTATGAAGGGTCATCACAGTTTGAGAGCATGAAGCTCGTTTTACCTCATTGTTTGTTAAGTTTAAATCATCTCGTTTGTGTTTATCATAATTGCTGCGAAATACAACTAATTAATATATATTTTAATGGTGTTATAAAATACGTTTTTTCCCTTTTATGACCTGCCCTTGGATTGTAATCATACCTTAAAGGTGCTAGGAAAAGTTTCAATGTATGTTGTTGTTTTTTTTCACTTTCAACTTTCCCTGTCAGGGGTCGCTTAATGGCGTGAATGGTTTTGGCTTACTTTTTACGTCGGATGACCTTCCTGTTGCAACCCTGACAGGGAACCCATGCCCTCTGCCATAAAAGAACGGTCAACATCAGTCCTGTGGTAAAATAGTATAGAAAAGAATGCAATGAAAAAACAAATAACACCAGCCATCGCAATCAGACATGTTTGTTTGAAACGCTATGACGTGCAACACAGTTTAGTCCTGGAGATCGATGCTCCGCAATGTAAAAAAAACCAAAATAATTATTGCATCAGGACTTTTATTCATATCTTTCGTGCTCAGCCCTTCAAAGTTTAAAGTAAAATCTCGAGTTTTGTATATCAGGTATAGATAAACCATACATACAAGTTTACAAAAATACAGGACAATTTCTCCATGTACCTGTTAAACAATTTCAGTCAAATTTGCACTAAATTTGTAAAAATGCTTAAAAAATTGTATTTTTCAATTTTGAAATGTATATTTAACTGTTGTCAATTTGAATTCCAAAAATGGCAATAGCAATTCAACTAGTGATTTTTAGGTTTTAAACATTTAAATGCATCAAATTAAATGATGTGTGTTGTAAGTCATATAACTTTTAGCATATTTTTACCTAAGGGCGTTGCAAAGTCGTGACCCTGGGAATTTATCAGTATCATGCACGATCATGCACGATCATGCATTAAACCCCGCTTCAAAAAGCTGTGCATGCAAAACCTGCTTCTTGCATTGTAGCCATAAATTCTGACCTCCTCATTTTAATTTTAGAAAAAAATCAGCACAACTTGTTTGATTGTTTTGTTTCGTAGGTTAACTTGTTTTATATACTGTGCTCCAGAGTTAACGTTGCTGATCAGTTATTATTGTTGACTTTTACTTTTCAGTATCAAATGGTTCAAGTCAGTCAAAACATTTTCATAGTTTTAAATAAGGATACTTTTTTTTTTTACTTTCATGCAAATTGATGCACTTTAAACGTTTTCTGTTACAGACTTATAAAGTAATTCTATATTTCCTTCTTGTTTCTTTAATGTTAATGCAGATACAATGTTGTTATGCAGAGATGTACTTATAACATTTTCATAGACAAATTATAAAATGTATAGTTGTGGCGGAGAGTGGAGGGTCTAGAAATGTTTTCTTCTTCCTGGTGGGGCGTTACAGAAAATCATTGAGAAGCACTGCCCAACGGTTAAGTTGTCCTCGGCTGCTCGTCGAATCCTCATTGTCGTCCACCCGTTTCGAACTACGTTGACAGGCCTCCTCGTACTGCTGTTACCGAAAAAAGTTCATTCAGCCATTTTACTTTGTCACCATTTAAACTTTTTACAGATACTGTACAGTACAGTAGTACAATGCAAGTGGTGTTTGTTATTAGCTTTTGATTGGCTAGCAGGCCAAGGATGCAAGGCTCAGCATTTCTGATTTGAAGACGTTGAGATAATTGTATTTTTTTTTAAACTCATCCTTTTGTGGTTAGTTAATAGCGCTAATTAAAACCTAACATGTTCACTAAAAAGAATACTGGAATAAAGTGATTTATCATATTGTAACTGTATGCATGTTCGAAAAAAAGTTACACTATAAACCATTAACCATTTATGTCGATTCAATGTCGATGCAGTCCAACTTCTTGCCATCTTTATGTATGCTAAAAGGTCATAATGCAGATATGAAACTTGACATGTTTCATTTCATTTATCTACATTAACGGACAGTAATATCATCATTTGCATAAGTACTTTGACCCCCGACAGTCACGATCAGAGGCCGTAACCGAGTCCGGAGTACCTGTTTCAACGGTCAAACAACCATTCAGCCATACACTGTCATTTTGTCATGAAAAGCAACACATTCCAGCAGTGCTCTCAACATAGATGGATGGAGTACAAAAATATTGGATTCAAGTAAAATCACAGTTACAGAAGATTTTACTTACTCATGGTCCAACATTCTACTCAAGTAAAATTAAAAAAAGTTTTTGATTGAAAATATACTCACAGAACAAAGATTATTGTTACTTTTTAAGGTGGCTCTGTCAAATATTGTATGCAAGTATTGTCAAATGAAATACTGTAAATCAACATATTTTTGGCTAATTCGAGCAAATGTAGAGGTTCTGTCCTTTACGTCGTCTGGTTTCACTTTCCTTTTCTTTAACACAATGCCATCTGAAGAGTCTGAGAAAGACAAAATGAAGGGAGAAGGGTTAACTAAGAAGGACAAAAGTGATGCTGTTTTTCTTTAAGCAACGCACGACTACTTATTCTCACGGTTTCACTCCAAAACATATTTATGTATTTTGATTATATATAAAATGTCCATGTATTGGCTTACATAATGTAAAACACAGTAATGAATATGTAATAATGGGATGCATATTCATCAATTGTAAAAGAACCAAGATTTCAACCTTACCTACTACCAATGTATTAAATGTAAGTAATGATTATGAATAAATCCACATTTTAAAAATAACTTATAGTGTTTAAGTAAAATTTTAAAGACAAAACATTTATGCTGATTTTATGAAAATGTAATACATCCATTTTAAAACTATGCTAATTTATAATTGTGTCATGTTTGACAGCAATTAAGTGTTCTGTTCTATTTGAATAAAATGAAATGTATTCAGGGCACCACGGTGAAACAGGGGTTAGTGCATGTGCCTCACAATATGAAGGTCCTGAGTTCAATCCCTGGCTGTGGATCTTTCTGTGTGGAGTTTGCATGTTCTCCCCGTGACTGCTTAGGTTCCCTCCGGGTACTCCGGCTTCCTCCCACCTCCAAAGACATGCACCTGGGGATAGGTTGATTGGCAACACTAAATGGTCCCTAGTGTGTGAATGTGAGTGTGAATGTTGTCTGTCTATCAGTGTTGGCCTTGTGATGAGGTGGCGACTTGTCCAGGGTGTAACCCGCCTTCCGCCCGAATGCAGCTGAGATAGGCTCCAGCACCCCCCGCGACCCCGAAAGGGACAAGCGGTAGCGGTAGAAAATGGATGGATGGGATGGAAATGTATTCAAGTAGAGTACTCATTGATTAACTATTAACTAATTTTGGAGTGTACCTATTCTTTTGCCACTTATTGCTGTAGTATTAATTTATGACATTGTGCCGTAACACAAAACGTTGCAACACAACATAACACAAATCGACATAACACAAAGATTGCCTGTATATTAAAACACAAACTTTGGCTCGAGAAGTTTGAAGTTTTGGCTCCCACACACAATGAGAGACAAATATATTGTACATACAAACACACATACTGTTTATACACACAATTGTTCATATATACACACATACGTACATTAATTCATACATATGTACGCGCACACACAGGTACATACACACGGTACATACATACATATGCTGTACATATACAAGCACATATGCATACATACAGTCATGCTTATAATCACGTTTCATCAAACATATATTAACGTCGTTGCCCTAAGGGGAACTGGGTAAAACATGGCACACTGACAAAGCTTAACCTATTTTTACTATAACAATCTACAAGGTTTATATAGTTCACTTCTCTTTCTTCCCATCCATTTATCTGCTTTCTTTTGTAATTCAAGTTATCATTACATATATGTATTGTTGCATTTGAAACAATTGTATTGTTGATAGGAGAGGTAATTATTGTTAATATTCATTATCTATAGTGCTGTTGCTATTGGTATTTGTATTGCTCCATTTGTAGTGCAATAATGTTCATTGTCATTTCTGTGTTATTAACATTTACTTCACTAACTGCTTCTTTGCTTTCACTTTTCGTATCATATACTGTATGTACATATCGTATTTGCTGATGCTGTTCTGTTGTTGTTGTTGTATCTCTGTCTTATCCCCCTCTTGTCCCCGCAATTTCCCCCTCTTGTCTTCCTTTTTTTCTCTTCCCATCCCTCCTGCTCCGACAAACATTAATATAAATTAATTTAATAAAATCAAGAACAAATATGACAACAAGAGAAGTATCCCACACTTCTCTTTTGTAAAGCAAATCTGTACAGCAAATATTGGCATCTATCTATCCATCCATCCATTTTCTACCGCTTGTCCCTTTTTGGGGTCGTGGGGGGTGCTGGAGCCTATCTCAGCTGCATCTGGGAGGAAGGCGGTGTACACCCTGGACAAGTCGCCATCTCATTGCAGGGCCAACACAGATAGACGAGACAACATTCACACTCACATTCACACACTAGGGACCATTTAGTGTTATTGGCATCTACATCAACATTATCAATCAATCAATCAATCAATGTTTATTTATATAGCCCTAAATCACAAGTGTCTCAAAGGGCTGCACAAGCCACGACGACATCCTCGGTTCAGAGCCCACAAAAGGGCAATTATGACATTATGATTTGCCTGAGCGGCTGAACAGGACAAAAAAACAAAAAATTAAAACAACACAAACCTTAGTAAAAGTACAGGCACTTTTTTTTCATTATGACTTTTAAAATGTACAAATACATGAAAAGCTTACTCAATTACAGTAACTCAACTAGTTTCCGGCGCTGGTCGTGAACATGTGTGGACAGTATGGTGGGCGCTTGTCCGCTCTGCAGGAGGTCTGCAAGGCTTGGCTTACATGATTCTGAAGCATCACTTGAAGATGTTTAGCTTTTGTTTTCCTCTTTGATCAACCGAGGGGAATCACAGGATATAACCACCCACGCCTGCCGATGACTCCATCGGACACATGAGGCGAGACCTTAGCCCCAGAGGCCACATCTGACTGTAATTCATGGCCAGTTATTAATGTTGGAGTGTTGCCAGGGAAGAAAGATATCTCGATCAAACCCAAGCATTTTCAATGATAATGGGCTTTGTTATTGCCTACATTTTTCCCCATTCAACGAAGTGAACACTTTACAAAATCATTCAATTTTTTTATCTAGCAGTCCAAATTGTATCAATCAATTTTGACACTGTGTGTTTTGTGAATGCCACAATGTTTATTTAAAGGCTTTGTAACAAGAAACAGATATGTGAATGGAGGACGCTGTATTTTTGTGTGTGTGTGTGTGTGTGATGTGTGTGAGGAGAGGCTGTGCATGCACAACGGGGTGTGGACAGTAAAGTGCTGGAAGGCTTTAACAAGTGTGTGAGTGTGTGCGTGCGTGTGTGTGTGTGTGTGTTTGTGTGTGTGTGTGTGTGTGTGTGTGTGTGTGTGTGTGTGTGTGTGTGTGTGTGTGTGTGTGTGTGTGTGTGTGTGTGCATGTGTGTGTGAGGCAATTCAGTCAGTCAAGCTGCTCCTGCCTCACCATGGCTGTGCTTTCTGCAGAGGTCCTTCGCTGGCATGTGAGTTTGTTATTTTGTCATTTGGTCATTTCTCCTGCAAATTTGAAGAGCAGGAGCAAGAGGACATCTTTTTGTGCGTTAAATTTATAGCTTGGAACATTTCTCAAAATTGTTGACCAGGCACGTCATGTACGAGATGCACTTTTCAATTCCCTTTGTGTGCATTCTGCATTAAATTCCAAAAGTAGGGAGCTATTTTTAGAGACTGACTTTCAGCGTACCTATTAGTAAAGTTATTGTTAGGGTGGGGGAAGACACACTAATTGATTATGGAATTGTGATCAATGCCGTGTATTTTTAATCCCAATAAAATGTACTGTATTGTACTGATTATATTTCATTTAGAAGAATTGATTTTATACTTGGCTGCAGTGACTTGCCGTGTGGTGCATTGTTAGTGAGGCACTGGCATTCTTTAAAACATTTTGTGCTGTAGTCAACGTTATTACAGGTTGTCTGTCCATCAGGAGGGTACCAAAACAAAAAAATATACATTTTCACTTTTCACTTAGTAAAGGGGAACTTCACTTTTTTTGTTCACAATCATTATGCGAGACAGGAACACGTATGTTTTTTTTAGGGGGGTTAAAGATGATTAAAACAAACAAGATGCAGCTAATGTGAGTCACTGTTGTAGCCTTCAAAGCCCTCTAAATCAACTTCAAAACCCTCCATTAATGTTTTATATACACACTGCAAGTATATATTTAATGTAGTAACAGACACGTTCATGTAATGTAATATGTTCAATATTTAAAGTTAAAGTACCACTGATAGTCACACACACTAGGTGTGGTGAAATTAGCCTCTGCATTTGACCCATCCCCTTGTTTAACCCCCTGGGAGGTGAGGGGAGCAGTGAGCAGCAGCGGTGGCCACGCTCGGGAATCATTTTGGTGATTTAAATCCCAATTCCAACCCTTGATTCTGAGTGCCAATCAGGGAGGTAATGGGTCCCATTTTTGGGATTTCTGGGATTTGAACTCACGACCTACTGATCTCAGGGCGGACATTCTAACCACAAGGCCACTGAGCTCTATTCAGACCATTTTAATCAATAGCGAGACTTCCTTTCCTGGCACGTTTATTTTCTTTTCCGTAGCGGCGCACATCTGACTTCCTGCAACAAACTTGTGTTCCTACATCCGGAAACAAACGCGATTGTGCTGTAATCATGGCAGACTTGGTAACAGACAATAAAGATGACTCTTTGTGGACAAATGAGGATTCACAACCTTACCTTTTTGAAGCTGAATATACACAGGATGAACTGCTGCTAAAATAAGCGAGCACGAAGAAAAGGGTGAGACGTTGGAACAGATGGAAGCCGAGAGAGTGAAGTTGGTGCGATTCGGTCACGCGGAAAATCTTATGGAACTTATGAGCCAAGCTGTGCCGAATTATAGGGTTGCCCAAATCAACTGGAAATGTCCCCGGACAGTAGGGATGGGAATTGATAAGATTTTTCTGGTTCAGATTCCACTTTTGATTCTGCTAAACAATTTGATTCTTTAACGATTCTCTTATCGATTCTTATTTGGAAGAAAGATAAGAAAAAGAGGGATTACCATCAATTTAGTTGAGTTTAGACCTCACATGACCTTACAAAGCCAACAGTGAGGCACATAGCATAGAAAAAAAACAACTTCTGATAATAAATTTTAAAAAGCAATTCCGTAAAATGTAACAAAATAAATCATGAAAATTACACAAGAATGTACCATTTCGTAATATTTTTCAAACTTTTAAGAATCTCTGTCATCTACCTAGATAATATACCGTGCAAATGTTTGTTTAGATTTATAAGGTGAAATAATGACATAGGCTCATGAGATATGTATAGCCTTATTTTGATATAATGTTGATGTTTATTGCTGACAGCTTGTGAAAACCTTGAATCGAAAATCTCAAAAATAGTGGTGTTTTATGTAAAAGCCATGATCATCAAAATTACATTAGAGGCTTGACCTATGTCACATATTCGTTTCACATTTGAAGTTATTTGCTGACATGAATGGACTTTTACACCATATTCTAATTTTATTAGTTCCACCTGTATAATATAATGACTGAGTGAAATTGTGGTTAAAGGAAAACATGCAAATTTTCTCTGACTACAATTGAACATTCACCAACCAAAGGAGCATCTATGTGGCAAATTGTTGCAAGCTTTTGACCACAAACTTAGTCACTGCTCGATGACATTCGTCGTTCCTGGCCGAGTGGTACTCTTGCGGCAGACGTGAACTTGAGCCATTACTGCCCGCCTCCAAACCACTCAGAATATGTCTCCTCATGCTCATCTGAACGAGAAGGCATTTATTTCAATTTAACAGGTAATAGCGCTGACATTATAGACGGTATTAGCACCTGTTGTATTTACATCAGAAGACCGCTGCTGCCTGGGATGAGATCGGTGCAGTTCAAAAACGCGACATTCATTGCATGCTGTATGTTCAAATGTTTCAACACATTGCTCGTATGTCCTCATCTTGTCGAAATAGCAACCTCGGAGTTATTAAATGTAGCGCTGTTGCTGTCCTTTTTTAGTAAAATGTCGGCAAACTTCGTTGTGCTTTTTCTGCCTGGTGCCGCTACGTTGCTGACGTCGCACGTTGCGTAATCACGTTTTCCCCACCCGGAAGAACCGTTAAGAGAATCATTAGACGAAATGGCAAGTGATTCCAAGGAATTGATACACTGGGAACCGGCTCTGAACAAGAACCGGTTTTCGATTCCCATCTGTCCCCGCCGACTTAACCAAACAAACAACTGTCTATTGACTAAATCACTATACTATTGTTCATAATACGTACAGCACATCACCGTCGTCGTCGGCGGTCACTCGAAACGAGTATGACTGTCCTCCGTAGGGTCGTGATGTTAGGGTGGATTCCCTATATGGAGGACGCCTGTGCGTGGAATCTTTTAATGTGGGGAGACTGGTGCACGGTCAGCCACCACACAGTCCTTGGCATTGAGCGGGCCAGGGTCCAGTGGCATGGAGACCAAGACGACTGGGGACCCGTCTTTGCTGCAGCCTTCATCCGCCTTCCCAGCCGTTGTGGTGCATTCCGCTGCCGCCATCTTCCGCCTGGTCCACCGTTGAGGCGGTTTTCACTATTCGCCCATAGCTGGGGTTATTTACCCATAGCTGGGACAGGGGTTGACTGGGCACCAGGGCATGTCCACACACCGGTGGGCCTGCATGCCCCGTCTCTGGGGCCCCCTGCTGCTCCGAGATCCCGTACAACTTAGCCTGGAACCGCGAGGTTCCAGTTACCGTGTGTGGCCACGAAATGATGTGGCACATCACCGTACACTACAGTACACACGCTGTCGAGCTAGCTGTGTACAAACAAAACATGAAATGTGGGCTAATACTCTACAGTCACTGTAATATGATTGTCCATGTTTTTCAGTCAGTACAAGATAGTGTCCTATCACATTGTCTTGGTTTATTACAAACTTGATGTAAAAGCTAGCTTATCTCTTGCCATAGTTAGCTTTTACGGCTAATACGTAGCACGCCGATATGTTAGTACGCTAGAAAAAGTGTTCCTTCGTGTTCGCTCTTACAATAACAATGTAGCGACAGCTTCGTTATTTTACAGGTTACTGAACAAAAATGAAGTATTGTTGTTTTTAAATGCATTTTTAAAGTGAGTTTGAGGTAGAATGGATTGTTCCTTTTAGCTGCATTGCCAGCCATCTAGAACAACCCAATGTTTAGATTTTAGAAAGCAAAAAAACAAAAAACCTTTTGTCTTATTGTCTCTCATGATTGTGAACATTAGGCAACATTCCCAAAAAAAGTGCAGTTCCCTTATAGTCCCATTTATTTAGAAACAAAAGCCATGTATGGCCTTCCCTTTATTTGTATAAGAAGTCGATGCGCCGGTCCTTCCCGAGCAGCCTTAACCTTGTTTGTAAAAGTCCTCCTTACATTATTTTAGTTTTGAACGTCTCTCAGTCACTTTGTAATATTG